>NW_027641016.1:0-147000 GCF_949752795.1 Hyperoodon ampullatus
TTTAGGTGTATCCAAGTTGAGGTCCTTGTAAGCAGTTCAGCCCTAAATTTTGGGGTGGCTCTCTCTCATTGATTTTCAGTTTTCCCAAGGTATATTCCCTAGACTGGAAGTGCCCTTGGCTCTGTTGCTCTGTTGCTTACTTGTTTTAGGGAACACAATGCACTCCTCCAGAGAGGCAGTTGGCAATTTACATCCCGCCCATCAGCATAACAAGGCTCCCTGTTCTCCAGGGCCTGTCTTGACTTTCTGGTTTTTACACATTTTGTGGATGTCCCTTTTGACCGGTGGGAAGTGATACTTCTTTGTAGTGCAGATTTGCATTGCCCGCTTGCTTGCTTGGCCAAAAAGGGCGTATGCGTTTTCTCCTGAATATATTCAGGAGAAAACGCATACGCCCTTTTTGGCCAAGTGCATCATTGTCGAAGTTGTGCCCCTCTTCCTGTGCTTTAAAGGTGATTCCAACGTACCTCTTGAAATCTGTTTCCTGCTATTCTGCCTCGCTTTCAAGTCCGCCTCGTTGCCTTCCCTCAACAGATTTTTGGAAGATAGTTGTCCTTTATTACTCGGCCAGTTTGTGAATTGCTGTGCCCCTGAGCTCCATTTTTCAACTCGTTTTTGGTGAGCTGACCGCAAGTCCAAAATTTTGGTTCAGGACCTATGCTGGTTCCCGGTGGGGGTCTGAGACTTTGGTTAATTCTTCTTCCTGCCGGGAAGTTAGAGTGATATGTGCCCCTCCAAATGCCTAATAGCTACTCTCTCATTGGTTCTCCCTCTTCCCTTTCATCCTCTGCCAAATTTGCAACCTGTGCGAACCAGGAGGATAAAGGGTCTGTCTCTCCAAGTAGGGAGGTTGATAGTAAAGCAGATGGAAAGTCAAACCAGAGCACCAGGAGAGGGGCTATTCGTTGAGTTTTAGAAACCTTTCGTATTCACAGTGTGTCCGTTCCCTAGGTTATCCGTACATGTTATATCTGTACTAATATTCCCTTCAACATGGAGAGCTGGGTCCCATGGAATGGGTGCCAGGCATTTGTGCTTTAAAAGGTCTGCATTTCCTCAACCAATCTCACCAATCGTCTCAGTCCCAAGTGTCCCTCCTTATGCCACATACAGCTGTCGTTGTAGATAGGGTCATTCCAGGTTTCATCAGAGACCCTGAAGGAATTGTAAAGAATTTCCCAGTTTTTTTGTTTTGTTTTTGAAATTCCTTTTTATAGTGGGTTTGAGCTGATTCTCGCTGTCATTTTTATGCTAGTCTAGACACACTTGATTCCCTTACGGAGACATATCAATACATAGGTTTTAAGATTCTTACTAGTCAGATATATTCCTCTGCGGGAAATATGGGGTTTTGAGTCCCTTTCACTGAGGAAGGTGTAGGTCTTGTCTATTTCATAGTTGGATTTTGGAACGGTACCTGTGCTTATATCAAACTCTGGTTTTATGCATCACCCCACCTCTCCTTCCCCCTTAAGCAGGCATAAGAGTGTTTTCCAAATGTGAGACACTGTTCCCTTTCCTAACTCAGTTCTAGTGTAGCCAAGTTTACAGGATCTTCATAAGTGATATCTTATGATAAGATTCTTTTTCTGTGTCTTATTTCACTTAGAATCATTGTACCTGAATCCACCCATTTTGCTGCTACTGGTCTTATGACATTGATTTCATGGCTGAGGGATATTCCATCGTACGTAAGTACCACAATTTTTTGAACCATTTTTATATTTCCTGGTTTATTTAAGGTGTACCCAAGTTGAGGTCCTTGTAAGCAATGCAGCCCTAAATATTGGGGTGGCTCTGTCTTATTGATTTTCAGTTTTCCCAAGGTATATTCCCTAGCCTGGAAGTGCCCTTGGCTCTGTAGCTCTGTTCTTTACTTGTTTTAGGGAACACAATGTACTCTTCCAGAGAGGCAGTTGGCAATTTACATCCCGCCCATCACCATAACAAGGCTCCCTGTTCTCCAGGGTCTGTCTTGCCTTTCTGGTTTTTACACATTTTGTGGATGTCCCTTTGACTGGTGGGAAGTGATACTTCTTTGTAGTGCAGATTTGCATTGCCCGCTTGCTTGCTAGGCCAAAAAGGGCGTATGCGTTTTCTCCTGAATATATTCAGGAGAAAACGCATACGCCCTTTTTGGCCAAGTGCAACATTGTCGAAGTTGTGCCCCTTTTCCTGTGCTTTAAAGGCGATTCCAATGTACCTCTTGAAATCTGTTTCCTTCTATTCTGCCTCGCTTTCAAGTCCGCCTCGTTGCCTTCCCTCAACAAATTTTTGGACGATAGTTGTCCTTTATTACTCGGCCAGTTTGTGAATTGCTGTGCCCCTGAGCTCCATTTTACAACTCAATTTTTTGTGAGCTGACCGCAAGTCCAAAATTTTGGTTCTGGACCTATGCTGGTTCCCAGTGGGGGGCTGAGACTGTGGTTAATTCTTCTTCCTGCAGGGAAGTTAGAGTGATATGTGCCCGTCCAAATGCCTAACAGCTACTCTCTCTTTGGTTCTCCCTGTTCCCTTTCATACTCTGCCAAATTGGCAACCTGTGCGAACCAGGAGGTTAAAGGGTCTGTCTCTCCAAGTTGGGAGGTTGATAGTAAAGCAGATGGAATGTCAAACGGGAGCACCAGGAGAGGGACTATTCGTTGAGTTTTAGAAACCTTTCGTATTCACAGTGTGTCCGTTCTCTAGGTTTCCCGTACATGTTATAGCTGTAGTAATATTCCCTTCAACCTGGAGAGTTGGGACCCATGGAATGTGTGCCATGCATTATTGCTTTAAAGGGTCTGCATTTGCTCACCCAATCTCACCAATCCTCTCAGTCCCAAGTGTCCCTCCTTATGCAAAATCCAGCTGTCATTGTAGATAGGGTCATTCCAGCTTTCATCAGAGACCATGAAGGAATTGTAAAGAATTTCCCAGTTTTTTTGTTTTGTTTATGAAATTCCTTTTTAGAGTGGGTTTGAGCTGATTCTCGCTGCCATGTTTATGCCAGTCTAGACACACTTGATTCCCTTAAGGAGACATATCAATACATAGGTTTTAAGATTCTTACTTGTCAGATATATTCCTCTGCGGGAAATATTGGGTTTTGAGTCCCTTTCACTGAGGAAGGTGTAGGTCTTGTCTATTCCATAGTTGGTTTTTGGAACGGTACCTGTGCTTATATCAAACTCTGGTTTTATGCATCACCCCACCTCTCCTTCCCCCTTAAGCAGGCATAAGAGTGTTTTCTAAATGTAAGACACTGTCCTCTCTCCTAACTCAGTTCAAGTGTAGCCATGTTTACAGGATCTTCATAAGTGATATCTTATGATAAGTTTCTTTTTCTGTGTGACTTATTTCACTTAGAATCATCGTACCTGAATCCACCCATTTTGCTGCTACTGGTCTTATGACATTGATTTCATGGCTGAGGGATATTCCATCGTACGTAAGTACCACAATTTTTTGAACCATTTTTATATTTCCTGGGATATTTAAGGTGTACCCAAGTTGAGGTCCTTGTAAGCAGTGCAGCCCTAAATTTTGGGGTGGCTTTGTCTTATTGATTTTCAGTTTTCCAACGGTATATTCCCTAGACTGGAAGTGCCCTTGGCTCTGTTGCTCTGTTGTTTACTTGTTTTAGGGAACACAATGCACTCCTCCAGAGAGGCAGTTGGCAATTTACATCCCGCCCATCAGCATAACAAGGCTCCCTGTTCTCCAGGGCCTGTCTTGCCTTTCTGGTTTTTACACATTTTGTGGATGTCCCTTTTGACCGGTGGGAAGTGATACTTCTTTGTAGTGCAGATTTGCATTGCCCGCTTGCTTGCTTGGCCAAAAAGGGCGTATGCGTTTTCTCCTGAATATATTCAGGATAAAACGCATACGCCCTTTTTGGCCAAGTGAATCATTGTCGAAGTTGTGCCCCTCTTCCTGTGCTTTAAAGGCGATTCCAGGGCTTCCCTGGTGGCGCAGTGGTTGAGAGTCCGCCTGCCGATGCAGGGGACACGGGTTTGTGCCCTGGTCCGGGAAGATCCCACATGCCGCAGAGCGGCTGGGCCCGTGAGCCATGGCCGCTGGGCCTGAGCGTCCGGAGCCTGTGCTCCACAACGGGAAAGGCCACAACAGTGAGAGGCCCGCGTACCGCAAAAAAAAAAAAAAAAAAAAAAAAAAAAAAAATTAAAGGCGATTCCAACGTACCTCTTGAAATATGTTTCCTGCTATTCTGCCTCGCTTTCAAGTCCGCCTCGTTGCCTTCCCTCAACAGATTTTTGGACGATAGTTGTCCTTTATTACTCGGCCAGTTTGTGAATTGCTGTGCCCCTGAGCTCCATTTTTCAACTCGTTTTCGGTGAGCTGACCGTAAGTCCAAAATTTTGGTTCAGGACCTATACTGGTTCCCGGTGGGTGGCTGAGACTTTGGTTAATTCTTCTTCCTGCCGGGAAATTACAGTGATATGTGCCCCTCCAAATGCCTAATAGCTACTCTCTCATTGGTTCTCCCTCTTCCCTTGCATCCTCTGCCAAATTGGCAACCTGTGCGAACCAGGATGTTAAAGGGGCTGTCTCTCCAAGTTGGGAGGTTGATAGTAAAGCAGATATAAAGTCAAAGCGGAGAACCAGGAGAGGGACTATTCGTTGAGTTTTAGAAAACTTTCGTATTCACAGTGTGTCCGTTCTCTAGGTATCCCGTACATGTTATTGCTGTAGTACTATTCCCTTCAAACTGGAGAGTTGGGACCCATGGAATGGGTGCCAGGCATTTGTGCTTTAAAGGGTCTGCATTTGCTCACCCAATCTCACCAATCCTCTCAGTCCCAACTGTCCCTCCTTATGCCACATCCAGCTGTCATTGTAGATAGGGTCATTCCAGGTTTCATCAGAGACCCTGAAGGAATTGTAAAGAATTTCCCAGTTTTTTTGTTTTGTTTTTGAAATTCCTTTTTATAGTGGGTTTGAGCTGATTCTCGCTGCCATGTTTATGCCAGTCTAGACACACTTGATTCCCTTACGAAGACATATCAATACATAGGTTTTAAGATTCTTACTAGTCAGATATATTCCTCTGCGGGAAATATGGGGTTTTGAGTCCCTTTCACTGAGGAAGGTGTAGGTCTTGTCTATTCCATATTTGGTTTTTGGAACGGTACCTGTGCTTATATCAAACTCTGGTTTTATGCATCACCCCACCTCTCCTTCCCCCTTAAGCAGGCATAAGTGTGTTTTCTAAATGTGAGACACTGTTCTCTTTCCTAAATCAGTTCAAGTGTAGCCATGTTTATAGGATCTTCATAAGTGATATCTTATGATAAGTTTCTTTTTCTGTGTGACTTATTTCACTTAGAATCATCGTACCTGAATCCACACATTTTGCTGCTACTGGTCTTATGACATTGATTTCATGGCTGAGGGATATTCCATCGTACGTAAGTACCACAATTTTTTGAACCATTTTTATATTCCCTCGGATACTTAAGGTGTATCCAAGTTGAGGTCCTTGTAAGCAGTGCAGCCCTAAATTTTGGGGTGGCTCTGTCTCATTGATTTTCAATTTTCCCAAGGTATATTGCCTAGACTGGAAGTGCCCTTGGCTCTGTAGCTCTGTTCTTTACTTGTTTTAGGTAACACAATGCACTCCTCCAGAGAGGCAGTTGGCAATTTACATCCCGCCCATCAGCATAACAAGGCTCCCTGTTCTCCAGGGCCTGTCTTGCCTTTCTGGTTTTTACATATTTTGTGGATGTCCCTTTTAACCGGTGGGAAGTGATACTTCTTTGTAGTGCAGATTTGCATTGCCCGCTTGCTTGCTTGGCCAAAAAGGGCGTATGCGTTTTCTCCTGAATATATTCAGGAGAAAACACATACGCCCTTTTTGGCCAAGTGCATCATTGTCGAAGTTGTGCCCCTCTTCCTGTGCTTTAAAGGCGATTCCAACGTACCTCTTGAAATCTGTTTCCTGCTATTCTGCCTCGCTTTCAAGTCCGCCTCGTTGCCTTTCCTCAACAGATTTTTCGAGGATAATTGTCCTTTATTACTCGGCCAGTTTGTGAATTGCTGTGCCCCTGAGCTCCATTTTTCAACTCGTTTTTGGTGAGCTGACCGCAAGTCCAAAATTTTGGTTCAGGACCTATACTGGTTCCCGGTGGGTGGCTGAGACTTTGGTTAATTCTTCTTCCTGCTGGGAAATTACAGAGATATATGCCCGTCCAAATGCCTAACAGCTACTGTCTCATTGGTTCTCCCTCTTCCCTTTCATTCTCTGCCAAATTGGCAACATGGGCGAACCAGGAGGTTAAAGGGGCTGTCTCTCCAAGTTGGGAGATTGATAGTAAAGCGGATGGAAAGTCAAACCGGAGCACCAAGAGAGGGACTATTCGTTGAGTTTTAGAAACCTTTCGTATTCACAGTGTGTCCGTTCTCTAGGTTTCCCGTACATGTTATAACTGTAGTAATATTCCCTTCAACCTGTAGAGTTGGGACCCATGGAATTGGTGCCATGCATTATTGCTTTAAAGGGTCTGCATTTGCTCACCCAATCTCACCAATCCTCTCAGTCCCAAGTGTCCAGCCTTATGCCACATCCAGCTGTCGTTGTAGATAGGGTCATTCCAGGTTTCATCAGAGACCCTGAAGGAATTGTAAAGAATTTCCCAGTTTTTTTGTTTTGTTTTTGAAATTCCTTTTTATAGTGGGTTTGAGCTGATTCTCGCTGCCATGTTTATGCCAGTCTAGACACACTTGATTCCCTTACGGAGACATATCAATACATAGGTTTTAAGATTCTTACTAGTCAGATATATTCCTCTGCGGGAAATATGGTGTTTTGAGTCCCTATCACTGAGGAAGGTGTAGGTCTTGTCTATTCCATAGTTGGTTTTTGGAACGGTACCTGTGCTTATATCAAACTCTGGTTTTATGCATCACCCCACCTCTCCTTCCCCCTTAAGCAGGCATAAGAGTGTTTTCTAAATATGAGACACTGTTCTCTTTCCTAACTCAGTTCAAGTGTAGCCATGTTTACAGGATCTTCATAAGTGATATCTTATGATAAGTTTCTTTTTGTCTGTGACTTATTTCACTTAGAATCATCGTACCTGAATCCACCCATTTTGCTGCTACTGGTCTTATGACATTGATTTCATGTCTGAGGGATATTCCATCGTACGTAAGTACCACAATTTTTTGAACCATTTTTATATTTCCTGGGATATTTAAGGTGTACCCAAGTTGAGGTCCTTGTAAGCAGTGCAGCCCTAAATTTTGGTGTGGCTCTGTCTTATTGATTTTCAGATTTCCCAAGGTATATTCCCTAGACTGGAAGTGCCCTTGGCTCTGTAGCTCTGTTGTTTACTTGTTTTAGGGAACACAATGCACTCCTCCAGAGAGGCAGTTGGCAATTTACATCCCGCCCATCAGCATAACAAGGCTCCCTGTTCTCCAGGGCCTGTCTTGCCTTTCTGGTTTTTACACATTTTGTGGATGTCCCTTTTGACCGGTGGGAAGTGATACTTCTTTGTAGTGCAGATTTGCATTGCCCGCTTGCTTGCTTGGCCAAAAAGGGCGTATGCGTTTTCTCCTGAATATATTCAGGAGAAAACGCATACGCCCTTTTCGGCCAAGTGCATCATTGTCGAAGTTGTGCCCCTCTTCCTGTGCTTTAAAGGTGATTCCAACGTACCTCTTGAAATCTGTTTCCTGCTATTCTACCTCGCTTTCAAGTCCGCCTCGTTGCCTTCCCTCAACAGATTTTTGCACGATAGTTGTCCTTTATTACTCGGCCAGTTTGTGAATTGCTGTGCCCCTGAGCTCCATTTTTCAACTTGTTTTTGGTGAGCTGACCGCAAGTCCAAAATTTTGGTTCAGAACCTATAATGGTTCCCGGTGGGTGGCTGAGGCTTTGGTTAATTCTTCTTCCTGCCGGAAAATTACAGTGATATGTGCCCGTCCAAATGCCTAACAGCTACTCTCTCATAGGTTCTCCTTCTTCCCTTTCATCCTCTGCCAAATTGGCAACCTGTGCGAACCAGAAGGTTAAAGGGGCTGTCTCTCCACGTTGGGAGATTGATAGTAAAGCAGATGTAAAGTTAAACCGGAGCACCAGGAGAGGGACTATTCGTTGAGTTTTAGAAACCTTTCGTATTCACAGTGTGTCCTTTCTCTAGGTTTCCCGTACATGTTATAGCTGTAGTAATATTCCCTTCAACCTGGAGAGTTGGGAGCCATGGAATGGGTGCCAGGCATTTGTGCTTTAAAGGGTCTGCATTTGCTCACCCAATCTCACCAATCCTCTCAGTCCCAAGTGTCCCTCATTATGCCACATCCAGCTGTCATTGTAGATAGGGTCATTCCAGGTTTCATCAGAGACCCTGAAGGAATTGTAAAGAATTTCCCAGTTTTTTTGTTTTGTTTTTGAATTTCCTTTTTATAGTGGGTTTGAGCTGATTCCCGCTGCCATGTTTATGCCAGTCTAGACACACTTGATTCCCTTACGGAGACATATCAGTACATAGGTTTTAAGATTCTTACTAGTCAGATATATTCCTCTGCAGGAAATAAGGTGTTTTGAGTCCCTTTCACTGAGGAAGGTGTAGGTCTTGTCTATTCCATAGTTGGTTTTTGGAACGGTACCTGTGCTTATATCAAACTCTGGTTTTATGCATCACCCCACCTCTCCTTCCCCCTTAAGCAGGCATAAGAGTGTTTTCTAAATATGAGACACTGTTCTCTTTCCTAACTCAGTTCAAGTGTAGCCATGTTTACAGGATCTTCATAAGTGATATCTTATGATAAGTTTCTTTTTCTGTGTGACTTATTTCACTTAGAATCATCGTACCTGAATCCACCCATTTTGCTGCTACTGGTCTTATGACATTGATTTCATGGCTGAGGGATATTCCATCGTACGTAAGTACCACAATTTTTTGAACCATTTTTATATTTCCTGGGATATTTAAGGTGTACCCAAGTTGAGGTCCTTGTAAGCAATGCAGCCCTAAATTTTGGGGTGGCTCTGTCTTATTGATTTTCAGTTTTCCCAAGGTATATTCCGTAGAATGGAAGTGCCCTTGGCTCTGCAGCTGTGTTCTTTACTTGTTTTAGGGAACACAATGAACTCCTCCAGATAGGCAGTTGGCAATTTACATCCCGCCCACCAGCATAACAAGGCTCCCTGTTCTCCAGGGCCTGTCTTGCCTTTCTGGTTTTTACACCTTTTGTGGATGTCCCTTTGGACCGGTGGGAAGTGATACTTCTTTGTAGTGCAGATTTGCATTGCCCGCTTGATTGCTTGGCCAAAAAGGGCGTATGCGTTTTCTCCTGAATATATTCAGGAGAAAACGCATACGCCCTTTTTGGCCAAGTGCATCATTGTCGATGTTGTGCCCCTCTTCCTGTGCTTTAAAGGGGATTCCAACGTACCTCTTGAAATCTGTTTCCTGCTATTCTGCCTCGCTATCAAGTCCGCCTCGTTGCCTTCCCTCAACAGATTTTTGGACGATAGTTGTCCTTTATTACTCGGCCAGTTTGTGAATTGCTGTGCCCCTGAGCTCCATTTTTCAACTCGTTTTTGGTGAGCTGACCGCAAGTGCAAAATTTTGGTTCGGGAACTATACTGGTTCCCGGTAGGTGGCTGAGACTTTGGTTAATTCTTCTTCCTGCCGGGAAATTACAGTGATATGTGCCCGTCCAAATGCCTAACAGCTACTCTCTCATTGGTTCTCCCTCTTCCCTTTCATCCTCTGCCAAATTGGCAACCTGTGCGAACCAGGAAGTTAAAGGGTCTGTCTCTCCAAGTTGGGAGGTTGATAGTAAAGCAGATGTAAAGTCAAAGCGGAGCACCAGGAGAGGGACAATTCGTTGAGTTTTAGAAACCTTTCGTATTCACAGTGTGTCCGTTCTCTAGGTTTCCCGTACATGTTATAGCTGTAGTAATATTCCCTTAAACCTGGAGAGTTGGGACCCATGGAGTGGGTGCCAGGCATTTGTGATTTAAAGGGTCTGCATTTGCTCACCCAATCTCACCAATCCTCTCAGTCCCAAGTGTCCCTCCTTATGCCACATCCAGCTGTCGTTTTAGATAGGGTCATTCCAGGTTTCATCAGGGACCCTGAAGGAATTGTAAAGTATTTCCCAGTTTTTTTGTTTTGTTTTTGAAATTCCTTTTTATAGTGGGTTTGAGCTGATTCTCGCTGCCATGTTTATGCCAGTCTAGACACACTTGATTCCCTTACGGAGACATATCAATACATAGGTCTTAAGATTCTTACTAGCCAGATATATTCCTCTGTGGGAAATATGGGGTTTTGAGTCCCTTTCACTGAGGAAGTTGTAGGTCTTGTCTATTCCATAGTTGGTTTTTGGAACGGTACCTGTGCTTATATCAAACTCTGGTTTTATGCATCACCCCACCTCTCCTTCCCCCTTAAGCAGGCATAAGAGTGTTTTCTAAATATGAGACACTGTTCTCTTTCCTAACTCAGTTCAAGTGTAGCCACGTTTATAGGATCTTCATAAGTGATATCTTATGATAAGTTTCTTTTTGTGTGTGACATATTTCACTTAGAATCATCGTACCTGAGTCCACCCATTTTGCTGCTACTGGTCTTATGACATTGATTTCATGGCTGAGGGATATTAAATCGTACGTAAGTACCACAATTTTTTGAACCATTTTTATATTTCCTGGGATACTTAAGGTGGATCCAAGTTGAGGTCCTTGTAAGCAGTGCAGCCCTAAATTTTGGGGTGGCTCTGTCTTATTGATTTTCAGTTTTCCCAAGGTATATTCCCTAGACTGGAAGTGCCCTTGGCTCTGTAGCTCTGTTGTTTACTTGTTTTAGGGAACACAATGCACTCCTCCAGAGAGGCAGTTGGCAATTTACATCCCGCCCATCAGCATAACAAGGCTCCCTGTTCTCCAGGGCCTGTCTTGCCTTTCTGGCTTTTACACATTTTGTGGATGTCCCTTTTGACCGGTGGGAGTGATACTTCTTTGTAGTGCAGATTTGCATTGCCCGCTTGCTTGCTTGGCCAAAAAGGGTGTATGCGTTTTCTCCTGAATATATTCAGGAGAAATCGCATACGCCCTTTTTGGCCAAGTGCATCATTGTCGAAGTTGTGCCCCTCTTCCTGTACTTTAAAGGCGATTCCAACGTACCTCTTGAAATCTGTTTCCTGCTATTCTGCCTGGCTTTCAAGTCCGCCTCGTTGTCTTTCCTCAACAGATTTTTGGACGATAGTTGTCCTTTATTACTCGGCCAGTTTGTGAATTGCTGTGCCCCTGAGCTCCATTTTTCAACTTGTTTTTGGTGAGCTGACCCCAAGTCCAAAATTTTGGTTCAGGACCTATACTGGTTCCCGGTGGGTGGCTGAGACTTTGGTTAATTCTTCTTCCTGCCGGGAAATTACAGTGATATGTGCCCGTCCAAATGCCTAACAGCTACTCTCTCATTGGTTCTCCCTCTTCCCTTTCATCCTCTGCCAAATTGGAAACCTGTGCGAACCAGGAGGTTAAAGGGTCAGTCTCTCCAAGTTGGGAGGTTGATAGTAAAGCAGATGTAAAGTCAAAGCGGAGCACCAGGAGAGGGACTATTCGTTGAGTTTTAGAAACCTTTCGTATTCACAGTGTGTCCGTTCTCTAGGTTTCCCGTACATGTTATAGCTGTAGTAATATTCCCTTTAACCTGGAGAGTTGGGACCCATGGAATGGGTGCCAGGCATTTGTGCTTTAAAGGGTCTGCATTTGCTCACCCAATCCCAGCAATCGTCTCAGTCCCAAGTGTCCAGACTTATGCCACATCCAGCTGTCGTTGTAGATAGGGTCATTCCAGGTTTCATCAGAGACCCTGAAGGAATTGTAAAGAATTTCCCAGTTTTTTTGTTTTGTTTTTGAAATTCCTTTTTATAGTGGGTTTGAGCTGATTCTTGCTGCCATGTTTATGCCAGTCTAGACACACTTGATTCCCTTACGGAGACATATCAATACATAGGTTTTAAGATTCTTACTAGTCAGATATATTCCTCTGCGGGAAATATGGGGTTTTGAGTCCCTTTCACTGAGGAAGGTGTAGGTCTTGTCTATTCCATAGTTGGTTTTTGGAACGGTACCTGTGCTTATATCAAACTCTGGTTTTATGCATCACCCCACCTCTCCTTCCCCCTTAAGCAGGCATAACAGTGTTTTCTAAATATGAGACACTGTTCTCTTTCCTAACTCAGTTCAAGTGTAGCCATGTTTATAGGATCTTCATAAGTGATATCTTATGATAAGTTTCTTTTTCTGTGTGACTTATTTCAGTTAGAATCATCGTACCTGAATCCACCCATTTTGCTGCTACTGGTCTTATGACATTGATTTCATAGCTGAGGGATATTCCATCGAACATAAGTACCACAATTTTTTGAACCATTTTTATATTTCCCGGGATACTTAAGGTGTATCCAAGTTGAGGTCCTTGTAAGCAGTGCAGCCCTAAATTATGGGGTGGCTCTGTCTTATTGATTTTCAGTTTTCCCAAGGTATATTCCTTAGACTGGAAGTGCCCTTGGCTCTGTAGCTCTGTTGTTTACTTGTTTTAGGGAACACAATGCACTCCTCCAGAGAGGCAGTTGGCAATTTACATCCCGCCCACCAGCATAACAAGGCTCCCTGTTCTCCCGGGCCTGTCTTGCCTTTCTGGTTTTTACACATTTTGTGGATGTCCCTTTTGACCGGTGGGAAGTGATACTTCTTTGTAGTGCAGATTTGCATTGCCCGCTTGCTTGCTTGGCCAAAAAGGGCGTATGCGTTTTCTCCTGAATATATTCAGGATAAAACGCATACGCCCTTTTTGGCCAAGTGCATCATTGTCGAAGTTGTGCCCCTCTTCCTGTGCTTTAAAGGCGATTCCAACGTACCTCTTGAAATCTGTTTCCTGCTATTCTGCCTCGCTTTCAAGTCCCCCTCGTTGCCTTCCCTCAACAGATTTTTGGACGATAGTTGTCCTTTATTACTCGGCCAGTTTGTGAATTGCTGTGCCCCTGAGCTCCATTATTCAACTCGTTTTTGGTGAGCTGACCACAAGTCCAAAATTTTGCTTCAGGACCTATACTGGTTCCCGGTGGGTGGCTGAGACTTTGGTTAATTCTTCTTCCTGCTGGGAAATTACAGAGATATGTGCCCGTCCAAATGCCTAACAGCTACTCTCTCATTGGTTCTCCCTCTTCCCTTTCATCCTCTGCCAAATTGGCAACCTGTGCGAACCAGGAGGTTAAAGGGGCTGTCTCTCCAAGTTGGGAGGTTGATAGTAAAGCAGATGTAAAGTCAAACCAGAGCACCAGGAGAGGGACTATTCGTTGAGTTTTAGAATCCTTTCGTATTCACAGTGTGTCCTTTCTCTAGGTTTCCCGTACATGGTATAGCTGTAGTAATATTCCCTTCAACCTGGAGAGTTGGGACCCATGGAATGGGTGCCAGGCATTTGTGCTTTAAAGGGTCTGCATTTCCTCACCCAATCTCACCAATCATCTCAGTCCCAAGTGTCCCTCCTTATGCCACATCCAGCTGTCATTGTAGTTAGGGTCATTACAGGTTTCATCAGAGACCCTGAAGGAATTGTAAAGAATTTCCCAGTTTTTTTGTTTTGTTTTTGAAATTCCTTTTTATAGTGGGTTTGAGCTGATTCTCGCTGCCATGTTTATGCCAGTCTAGAGACACTTGATTCCCTTACGGAGACATATCAATACATAGGTTTTAAGATTCTTACTAGTCAGATATATTCCTCTGCGGGAAATATGGTGTTTTGAGTCCCTTTCACTGAGGAAGGTGTTGGACTTGTCTATTCCATAGTTGGTTTTTGGAACGGTACCTGTGCTTATATCAAACTCTGGTTTTATGCATCACTCCACATCTCCTTCCCCCTTAGGCAGGCATAAGTGTGTTTTCTAAATGTGAGACACTGTTCTCTTTCCTAAATCAGTTCAAGTGTAGCCATGTTTATAGGATATTCATAAGTGATATCTTATGATAAGTTTCTTTTTCTGTGTGACTTATTTCACTTAGAATCATCGTACCTGAATCCACCCATTTTGCTGCTACTGGTCTTATGACATTGATTTCATGGCTGAGGGATATTCCATCATACGTAAGTACCACAATTTTTTGAACCATTTTTATATTTCCTGGGTTATTTAAGGTGTACCCAAGTTGAGGTCCTTGTAAGCAGTGCAGCCCTAAATTTTGGGGTGGCACTGTCTTATTGATTTTCAGTTTTCCCAAGGTATATTCCCTAGACTGGAAGTGCCCTTGGCTCTGTAGCTCTGTTCTTTACTTGTTTTAGGGAACACAGTGCACTCCTCCAGAGAGGCAGTTGGCAATTTACATCCCGCCCATCAGCATAACAAGGCTCCCTATTCTCCAGGGCCTGTCTTTCCTTTCTGGTTTTTACACATTTTGTGGATGTCCCTTTTGACCGGTGGGAAGTGATACTTCTTTGTAGTGCAGATTTGCATTGCCCGCTTGCTTGCTTGGCCAAAAAGGGCGTATGCGTTTTCTCCTGAATATATTCAGGAGAAAACGCATACGCCCTTTTTGGACAAGTGCATCAATGTCGAAGTTGTGCCCCTCTTCCTGGTCTTTAAAGGCGATTCCAACGTACCTCTTGAAATCCATTTCCTGCTATTCTGCCTCGCTTTCAAGTCCCCCTCGTTGCCTTTCCTCAACAGATTTTTGGACGATAGTTGTCCTTTATTACTTGGCCAGTTTGTGAATTGCTGTACCCCTGAGCTCCATTTTTCAACTCGTTTTTGGTGAGCTGACCACAAGTCCAAAATTTTGGTTCAGGACCTATACTGGTTCCCGGTGGGTGGCTGAGACTTTGGTTAATTCTTCTTCCTGCCGGGAAATTACAGTGATATGTGCCCGTCCAAATGCCTAACAGCTACTCTCTCATTGGTTCTCCGTCTTCCCTTTCATCCTCTGCCAAATTGGCAACCTGTGCGAACCAGGAGGTTAAAGGGGCTGTCTCTCCAAGTTGGGAGGTTGATAGTAAAGCAGACGTAAAGTCAAACCGGAGCACCAGGAGAGGGACTATTCATTGAGTTTTAGAAACCTTTCGTATTCACAGTGTGTCCGTTCTCTAGGTTTCCCGTACATGCTATAGCTGTAGTAATATTCCCTTCAACCTGGAGAGTTGGGACCCATGAAATGGGTGCCAGGCATTTGTGCTTTAAAGGGTCTGCATTTGCTCACCCAATCTCACCAATCATCTTAGTCCCAAGTGTCCCTCCTTATGCCACATCCAGCGGTCGTTGTAGATAGGGTCATTCCAGGTTTCATCAGAGACTCTGAAGGAATTGTAAAGAATTTCCCAGGTTTTTTGTTTTGTTTTTGAAATTCCTTTTTATAGTGGGTTTGAGCTGATTCTCGCTGCCATGTAAATGCCAGTCTAGACACACTTGATTCCCTTACGGAGACATATGAATACATAGGTTTTAAGATTCTTACTAGTCAGATATATTCCTCTGCGGGAAATATGGTGTTTTGAGTCCCTTTCACTGAGGAAGGTGTAGGTCTTGTCTATTCCATAGTTGGTTTTTGGAACGGTACCTGTGCTTATATCAAACTCTGGTTTTATGCATCACCCCACCTCTCCTTCCCCCTTAAGCAGGCATAAGAGTGTTTTCTAAATGTGAGAAATTCTTCTCTTTCCTAACTCAGTTCAAGTGTAGCCATGTTTACAGGATCTTCATAAGTGATATCTTATGATAAGTTTCTTTTTCTGTGTGACTTATTTCACTTAGAATCATCGTACCTGAATCCACCCATTTTGCTGCTACTTGTCTTATGACATTGATTTCATGGCTGAGGTATATTCCATCATACGTAAGTACCACAATTTTTTGAACCATTTTTATATTTCCTGGGATATTTAAGGTGTACCCAAGTTGAGGTCCTTGTAAGCAGTGCAGCCCTAAATATTGGGGTGGCTCTGTCTTATTGATTTTCAGTTTTCCCAAGGTATATTCCCTAGACTGGAAGTGCCCTTGGCTCTGTAGCTCTGTTCTTTACTTGTCTTAGGGAACACAGTGCACTCCTCCAGAGAGGCAGTTGGCAATTTACATCCCGCCCATCAGCATAACAAGGCTCCCTGTTATCCAGGGCCTGTCTTGCCTTTCTGGTTTTTACACATTTTGTAGATGTCCCTTTTGACCGGTGGGAAGTGACACTTCTTTGTAGTGCAGATTTGCATTACCCGCTTGCTTGCTTGGCCAAAAAGGGCGTATGCATTTTCTCCTGAATATATTCAGGAGAAAACGCATACAACATTTTTGGCCAAGGGCATCATTGTCGATGTTGTGCCACTCTTCCTGTGGTTTAAAGTCGACTCCAATGTACCTCTTGAAATCTGTTTCCTGCTATTCTGCCTCGCTTTCAAGTCCGCCTCGTTGCCTTCCCTCAACAGATTTTTGGACGATAGTTGTCCTTTATTACTCAGTCAGTTTGTGAATTGCTGTGCCCCTGAGCTCCATTTTTCAACTCGTTTTTGGTGAGCTGACCGCAAGTCCAAAATTTTGGTTCAGGACCTATACTGGTTCCCGGTGGGTGGCTGAGACTTTGGTTAATTCTTCTTCCTGCCGGGAAATTACAGTGATATGTGCCCGTCCAAATGCCTAACAGCTACTCTCTCATTGGTTCTCCCTCTTCCCTTTCATCCTCTGCCAAATTGGCAACCTGTGTGAACCAGGAGGTTAAAGGGGCTGTCTCTCCAAGTTGGGAGGTTGATAGTAAAGCAGATGGAAAGTCAAACCGGAGCACCAGGAGAGGAACTATTCGTTGAGTTTTAGAAACCTTTTGTATTCACAGTGTGTCCGTTCTCTAGGTTTCCCGTACATGTTATAGCTGTAGTAATACAACCTTCAACCTGGAGAGTTGGGACCCATGGAATGGGTGCCAGGCATTTGTGCTTTAAAGGGTCTGCATTTGCTCACCCAATCTCACCAATCCTCTCAGTCCCAAGTGTCCCTCCTTATGCCACATCCAGCTGTCGTTGTAGATAGGGTCATTCCAGGTTTCATCAGATACCCTGAAGGAATTGTAAAGAATTTCCCAGTTTTTTTGTTTTGTTTTTGAAATTCCTTTTTATAGTGGGTTTGAGCTGATTCTCAATACCATGTTTATGCCAGTCTAGACACACTTGATTCCCTTACGGAGACATATCAATACATAAGTTTTAAGATTCTTACTAGTCAGATATATTCCTCTGTGGGAAATATGGTGTTTTGAGTCCCTTTCACTGAAGAAGGTGTAGGTCTTGTCTATTCCATAGTTGGTTTTTGGAACGGTACCTGTGCTTATATCAATCTCTGGTTTTATGCATCACCCCACCTCTCCTTCCCCCTTAAGCAGGCATAAGAGTGTTTTCTAAATATGAGACACTGTTCTCTTTCCTAACTCAGTTCAAGTGTAGCCATGTTTACAGGATCTTCATAAGTGATATCTTATGATAAGTTTCTTTTTCTGTGTGACTTATATCACTTAGAATCATCGTACCTGAATCCACCCATTCTGCTGCAACTGGTCTTATGACATTGATTTCATGGCTGAGGGATATTCCATCGTACGTAGGTACCACAATTTTTTGAACCATTTTTATATTTCCTGAGATATTTAAGGTGTACCCAAGTTGAGGTCCTTGTAAGCAGTGCAGCCCTAAATTTTGGGGTGGCTCTGTCTTATTGATTTTCAGTTTTCCCAAGGTATGTTCCCTACACTGGAAGTGCGCATGGCTCTGTAGCTCTGTTCTTTACTTGTTTTAGGGAACACAATGTACTCCTCAAGAGAGGCAGTTGGCAATTTACATCCCGCCCATCAGCATAACAAGGCTCCCTGTTCTCCAGGGCCTGTCTTGCCTTTCTGGTTTTTACACATTTTGTGGATGTCTCTTTTGACCGGTGGGAAGTGATACTTCTTTGTAATGCAGATTTGCATTGCCCGCTTGATTGCTTGGTCAAAAAGGGCGTATGCATTTTCTCCTGAATATATTCAGGATAAAACGCATACGCACTTTTTGGCCAAGTGCATCATTGTCGAAGTTGTGCCCCTCTTCCTGTCCTTTAAAGGCGATTCCAACGTACCTCTTGAAATCTGTTTCCTGCTATTCTGCCTCGCTTTCAAGTCCCCCTCGTTGCCTTCCCTCAACAGATTTTTGGACGATAGTTGTCCTTTATTACTCGGCCAGTTTGTGAATTGCTGTGCCCCTGAGCTCCATTATTCAACTCGTTTTTGGTGAGCTGACCACAAGTCCAAAATTTTGCTTCAGGACCTATACTGGTTCCCGGTGGGTGCCTGAGACTTTGGTTAATTCTTCTTCCTGCCGGGAAATTACAGTGATATGTTCCCGTCCAAATGCCTAACAGCTACTCTCTCATTGGTTCTCCCTCTTCCCTTTCATCCTCTGCCAAATTGGCAACCTGTGCGAACCAGGAGGTTAAAGGGGCTGTCTCTCCAAGTTGGGAGGTTGATAGTAAAGCAGATGTAAAGTCAAACCGGAGCACCAGGAGAGGGACTATTCGTTGAGTTTTAGAATCCTTTCGTATTCACAGTGTGTCCTTTCTCTAGGTTTCCCGTACATTGTATAGCTGTAGTAATATTCCCTTCAACCTGGAGAGTTGGGACCCATGGAATGGGTGCCAGGCATTTGTGCTTTAAAGGGTCTGCATTTCCTCACCCAATCTCACCAATCATCTCAGTCCCAAGTGTCCCTCCTTATGCCACATCCAGCTGTCATTGTAGATAGGGTCATTACAGGTTTCATCAGAGACCCTGAAGGAATTGTAAAGAATTTCCCAGTTTTTTTGTTTTGTTTTTGAAATTCCTTTTTATAGTGGGTTTGAGCTGATTCTCGCTGTCATGTTTATGCCAGTCTAGACACACTTGATTCCCTTACGGAGACATATCAATACATAGGTTTTAAGATTCTTACTAGTCAGATATATTCCTCTGCGGGAAATATGGTGTTTTGATTCCCTTTCACTGAGGAAGGTGTTGGACTTGTCTATTCCATAGTTGGTTTTTGGAACGGTACCTGTGCTTATATCAAACTCTGGTTTTATGCATCACCCCACATCTCCTTCCCCCTTAGGCAGGCATAAGTGTGTTTTCTAAATGTGAGACACAGTTCTCTTTCCTAAATCAGTTCAAGTGTAGCCATGTTTATAGGATCTTCATAAGTGATATCTTATGATAAGTTTCTTTTTCTGTGTGACTTATTTCACTTAGAATCATCGTACCTGAATCCACCCATTTTGCTGCTACTGGTCTTATGACATTGATTTCATGGCTGAGGGATATTCCATCGAACATAAGTACCACAATTTTTTGAACCATTTTTATATTTCCTGGGATACTTAAGGTGTATCCAAGTTGAGGTCCTTGTAAGCAGAGCAGCCCTAAATTATGGGGTGGCTCTGTCTTATTGATTTTCAGTTTTCCCAAGGTATATTCCCTAGACTGGAAGTGCCCTTGGCTCTGTAGCTCTGTTCTTTACTTGTTTTAGGGAACACAATGCACTCCTCCAGAGAGGCAGTTGGCAATTTACATCCCGCCCATCAGCATAACAAGGCTCCCTGTTCTCCAGGGCCTGTCTTGCCTTTCTGGTTTTTACATATTTTGTGGATGTCCCGTTTAACCGGTGGGAAGTGATACTTCTTTGTAGTGCAGATTTGCATTGCCTGCTTGCTTGCTTGGCCAAAAAGGGGGTATGCGTTTTCTCCTGAATATATTCAGGAGAAAACGCATATGCCCTTTTTGGCCAAGGGCATCATTGTCGAAGTTGTGCCCCTCTTCCTGTGCTTTAAAGACAATTCCAACGTACCTCTTGAAGTCTGTTTCCTGCTCTTCTGCCTCGCTTTCAAGTCCGCCTCGCTGCCTTTCCTCAACAGATTTTTGGACGATAGTTGTCCTTTTTTACTCGGCCAGTTTGTGAATTGCTGTGCCCCTGAGCTCCATTATTCAACTCGTTTTTGGTGAGCTGACCGCAAGTCCAAAATTTTGGTTCAGGACCTATACTGGTTCCCGGTGGGTGGCATGACTTTGGTTAATTCTTCTTCCTGCCGGGAAATTACAGTGATATGTGCCCGTCCAAATGCCTAACACCTACTCTCTCATTGGTTCTCCCTCTTCCCTTTCATCCTCTGCCAAATTGGCAACCTGTGCGAACCAGGAGGTTAAAGGGGCTGTCTCTCCAAGTTGGGAGGTTGATAGTAAAGCAGATGTAAGGTCAAAGCGGAGCACCAGGAGAGGGACTATTCGTTGAGTTTTAGAAACCTTTCGTATTCACAGTGTGTCCGTTCTCTAGGTTTCCCGTACATGTTATAGCTGTAGTAATATTCCCTTCAACCTGGAGAGTTGGGACCCATGGAATGGATGCCAGGCATTTGTGCTTTAAAGGGTCTGCATTTGCTCACCCAATCTCACCAATCCTCTTAGTCCCAAGTGTCCCTCCTTATGCCACATCCAGCGGTCGTTGTAGATAGGGTCATTCCAGGTTTCATCAGAGACCCTGAAGGTATTGTAAAGAATTTCCCAGTTTTTTTGTTTCGTTTTTGAAATTCCTTTTTATAGTTGGTTTGAGCTGATTCTCGCTGCCATGTAAATGCCAGTCTAGACACACTTGATTCCCTTACGGAGACATATCAATACATAGGTTTTAAGATTCTTACTAGTCAGATATATTCCTCTGCGGGAAATATGGTGTTTTGAGTCCCTTTCACTGAGGAAGGTGTAGGTCTTGTCTATTCCATAGTTGGTTTTTGGAACGGTACCTGTGCTTATATCAAACTCTGGTTTTATGCATCACCCCACCTCTCCTTCCCCCATAAGCAGGCATAAGAGTGTTTTCTAAATGTGAGAAATTCTTCTCTTTCCTAACTCAGTTCAAGTGTAGCCATGTTTACAGGATCTTCATAAGTGATATCTTATGATAAGTTTCTTTTTCTGTGTGACTTATTTCACTTAGAATCATCGTACCTGAATCCACCCATTTTGCTGCTACTGGTCTTATGACATTGATTTCATGGCTGAGGGATATTCCATCATACGTATGTACCACAATTTTTTGAACCATTTTTATATTTCCTGGGATATTTAAGGTGTACCCAAGTTGAGGTCCTTGTAAGCAGTGCAGCCCTAAATTTTGGGGTGGCACTGTCTTATTGATTTTCAGTTTTCCCAAGGTATATTCCCTAGACTGGAAGTGCCCTTGGCTCTGTAGCTCTGTTCTTTACTTGTTTTAGGGAACACAGTGCACTCCTCCATAGAGGCAGTTGGCAATTTACATCCCGCCCATCAGCATAACAAGGCTCCCTATTCTCCAGGGCCTGTCTTTCCTTTCTGGATTTTACACATTTTGTGGATGTCCCTTTTGACCGGTGGGAAGTGATACTTCTTTGTAGTGCAGATTTGCATTGCCCGCTTGCTTGCTTGGCCAAATAGGGCGTATGCGTTTTCTCCTGAATATATTCAGGAGAAAACGCATACGCCCTTTTTGGCCAAGTGCATCATTGTCGAAGTTGTGCCCCTCTTCCTCTGCTTTAAAGGTGATTCCAATGTACCTCTTGAAATATGTTTCCTGCTATTCTGCCTCGCTTTCAAGTCCGCCTCGTTGCCTTCCCTCAACAGATTTTTGGACGATAGTTGTCCTTTATTACTCGGCCAGTTTGTGAATTGCTGTGCCCCTGAGCTCCATTTTTCAACTCGTTTTTGGTGAGCTGACCGCAAGTCCAAAATTTTGGTTCAGGACCTATACTGGTTCCCGGTGGGTGGCTGAGACTTTGGTTAATTCTTCTTCCTGCCGGGAAATTACAGTGATATGTGCCCGTCCAAATGCCTAATAGCTATTCTCTCATTGGTTCTCCCTCTTCCCTTTCATCCTCTGCCAAATTTGCAACCTGTGCGAACCAGGAGGTTAAAGGGGCTGTCTCTCCAAGTTTGGAGGTTGATAGTAAAGCAGATGGAAAGTCAAACCAGAGCACCAGGAGAGGGGCTATTCGTTGAGTTTTAGAAACCTTTCGTATTCACAGTGTGTCTGTTCCCTAGGTTTCCCGTACATGTTATATCTGTAGTAATATTCCCTTCAACCTGGAGAGTTGGGACCCATGGAATGGGTGCCATGCATTTGTGCTTTAAAAGGTCTGCATTTCCTCACCCAATCTCACCAATCGTCTCAGTCACAAGTGTCCCTCCTTATGCCACATCCAGCTGTCATTGTAGATAGGGTCATTCCAGGTTTCATCAGAGACCCTGAAAGAATTGTAAAGAATTTCCCAGTTTTTTTGTTTTGTTTTTGAAATTCCTTTTTATAGTGGGTTTGAGCTGATTCTCGCTGCCATTTTTATGCTAGTCTAGACACACTTGATTCCCTTACGGAGACATATCAATACATAGGTTTTAAGATTCTTACTAGTCAGATATATTCCTCTGGGGGAAATATGGGGTTTTGAGTCCCTTTCACTGAGGAAGGTGTAGGTCTTGTCTATTTCATAGTTGGATTTTGGAACGGTACCTGTGCTTATATCAAACTCTGGTTTTATGCATCACCCCACCTCTCCTTCCCCCTTAAGCAGGCATAAGAGTGTTTTCCAAATGTGAGACACTGTTCTCTTTCCTAACTCAGTTCAAGTCTAGCCAAGTTTACAGGATCTTCATAAGTGATATCTTATGATAAGTTTCTTTTTCTGTGTCTTATTTCACTTAGAATCATCGTACCTGAATCCACCCAATTTGCTGCTACTGGTCTTATGACATTGATTTCATGGCTGAGGGATATTCCATCGTACGTAAGTACCACAATTTTTTGAACCATTTTTATATTTCCTGGGATATTTAAGGTGTACCCAAGTTGAGGTCCCTGTAAGCAGTGCAGCCCTAAATTTTGGGGTGGCTCTGTCTTATTGATTTTCAGTTTTCCCAAGTTATATTCCCTAGACTGGAAGTGCCCTTGGCTCTGTAGCTCTGTTTTTTACTTGTTTTAGGGAACACAATGAACTCCTCCAGAGAGGCAGTTGGCAATTTACATCCCGCCCATCAGCATAACAAGGCTCCCTGTTCGCCAGGGCCAGTCTTGCCTTTCTGGTTTTTACACATTTGGTGGATGTCCCTTTTGACCGGTGGGAAGTAATACTTCTTTGTAGGGCAGATTTGCATTGCCCGTTTGCTTGCTTGGCCTAAAAGGGCGTATGCGTTTTCTCCTGAATATATTCAGGAGAAAACGCATACGCCCTTTTTGGCCAAGTGCATCATTGTTGAAGTTGTGCCCCTCTTCCTGTGCTTTAAAGGCGATTCCAACGTACCTCTTGAAATCTGTTTCCTGCTATTCTGCATCGCTTTCAAGTCCCCCTCGTTGCCATTCCTCAACACATTTTTGGACGATAGTTGTCCTTTATTACTCGGCCAGTTTGTGAATTGCTGTGCCCCTGAGCTCCATTTTTCAACTCGTTTTTGGTGAGCTGACCGCAAGTCCAAAATTTTGCTTCAGGACCTATACTGGTTCCCGGTGGGTGGCTGAGACTTTGGTTAATTCTTCTTCCTGCCGGGAAATTACAGTGATATGTGCCCGTCCAAATGCCTAACACCTACTCTCTCATTGGTTCTCCCTCTTCCCTTTCATCCTCCGCCAAATTGGCAACCTGTGCGAACGAGGAGGTTAAAGGGGCTGTCTCTCCAAGTTGGGAGGTTGATAGTAAAGCAGATGTAAAGTCAAAGTGGAGCACCAGGAGAGGGACTTTTCGTTGAGTTTTAGAAACCTTTCGTATTCACAGTGTGTCCTTTCTCTAGGATTCCCGTACATGTTATAGCTGTAGTAATATTCCCTTCAACCTGGAGAGTTGGGACCCATGGAATGGGTGCCAGGCATTTGTGCTTTAAAGGGTCTGAATTTGCTCACCCAATCTCACCAATCGTCTCAGTCCCAAGTGTCCCTCCTTATGCCACATCCAGCTGTTGTTGTAGATAGGGTCATTCCAGGTTTCATCAGGGACCCTGAAGGAATTGTAAAGAATTTCCTAGTTTTTTTGTTTTGTTTTTGAAATTCCTTTTTACAGTGGGTTTGAGCTGATTCTCGCTGCCATGTTTATGCCAGTCTAGACACACTTGATTCCCTTACGGAGACATATCAATACATAGGTTTTAAGATTCTTATTAGTCAGATATATTCCTCTGCGGGAAATATGGGGTTTTGAGTCCCTTTCACTGAGGAAGGTGTAGGTCTTGTCTATTCCATAGTTGGTTTTTGGAACGGTACCTGTGCTTATATCAAACTCTGGTTTTATGCATCACCCCACCTCTCCTTCCCCCTTCCGCTGGCATAAGAGTGTTTTCTAAATGTGAGACACTGTTCTCTTTCCTAACTCAGTTCAAGTGTAGCCATGTTTATAAGATCTTCATAAGTGATATCTTATGATAAGTTTCTTTTTCTGTGTGACTTATTTCACTTAGAATCATCGTACCTGAATCCACCCATTTTGCTGCTACTGGTCTTATGACATTGATTTCATGGCTGAGGGATATTCCATCGTACGTAAGTACCACAATTTTTTGAACCATTTTTATATTTCCTGGGATACTTAAGGTGTATCCAAGTTGAGGTCCTTGTAAGCAGTGCAGCCCTAAATTTTGGGGTGGCTCTGTCTTATTGATTTTCAGTTTTCCCAAGGTATATTCCCTAGACTGGTAGTGCCCTTGGCTCTGTAGCTCTGTTCTTTACTTGTTTTAGGGAACAGAATGCACTCCTCCAGAGAGGCAGTTGGCAATTTACATCCCGCCCATCAGCATAACAAGGCTCCCTGTTCTCCAGGGCCTGTCTTGCCTTTCTTGTTCTTACACATTTTGTGGATGTCCCTTTTGACCGGTGGGAAGTGATACTTCTTTGTAGTGCAGATTTGCATTGCCCGCTTGCTTGCTTGGCCAAAAAGGGCGTATGCGTTTTCTCCTGAATATATTCAGGAGAAAACACATACGCCCTTTTTGGCCAAGTGCATCATTGTTGAAGTTGTGCCCCTCTTCCTGTGCTTTAAAGGCGATTCCAACGTACCTCTTGAAATCTGTTTCCTGCTATTCTGCCTCGCTTTCAAGTCCGCCTCGTTGCCTTCCCTCAAGAGATTTTTGGACGATAGTTGTCCTTTATTACTCGGCCAGTTTGTGAATTGCTGTGCCCCTGAGCTCCATTTTTCAACTCGTTTTTGGTGAGCTGACCGCAAGTCCAACATTTTGGTTCAGGACCTATACGGGTTCCCGGTGGGGGGCTGAGACTTTGGTTAATTCTTCTTCCTGCCGGGAAGTTAGAGTGAGATGTGCCCGTCCAAATGTCTAACAGCTACTCTCTCATTGGTTCTCCCTCTTCCCTTTCATCCTCTGCCAAATTGGCAACCTGTGCCAACCAGGAGGTTAAAGGGGCTGTCTCTCCAAGTTGGGAGATTGATAGTAAAGCAGATGGAAAGTCAAACCCGAGCACCAGGAGAGGGACTATTCTTTGAGTTTTAGAAACCTTTCGTATTCACAGTGTGTCCGTTCTCTAGGTTTCCTGTACATGTTATAGCTGTAGTAATATTCCCTTCAACCTGGAGAGTTCGGACCCGTGGAATGGGTGCCATGCATTATTGCTTTAAAGGGTCTGCATTTGCTCACCCAATCTCACCAATCCTCTCAGTCCCAAGTGTCCAGCCTTAGGCCACATCCAGCTGTCGTTGTAGATAGGGTCATTCCAGGTTTCATCAGAGACCCTGAAGGAATTGTAAAGAATTTCCCAGTTTTTTTGTTTTTTTTTTGAAATTCCTTTTTATAGTGGGTTTGAGCTGATTCTCGCTGCCATGTTTATGCCAGTCTAGACACACTTGATTCCCTTACGGAGACATATCAATACATAGGTTTTAAGATTCTTACTAGTCAGATATATTCCTCTGCGGGAAATATGGGGTTTTGAGTCCCTTTCACTGAGGAAGGTGTAGGTCTTGTCTATACCATAGGTGGTTTTTGGAACGGTACCTGCGCTTATATCAAACTCTGGTTTTATGCATCACCCCACCTCTCCTTCTCCCTTAAGCAGGCATAAGAGTGTTTTCTAAATGTGAGACACTGTTCTCTTTCCTAACTCAGTTCAAGTGTAGCCATGTTTACAGGATCTTCATAAGTGATATCTTATGACAAGTTTCTTTTTCTGTGTGACTTATTTCAGTTAGAATCATCGTACCTGAATCCACCCATTTTGCTGCTACTGGTCTTATGACATTGATTTCATGGCTCAGGGATATTCCATCGTACGTAAGTACCACAATTTTTTGAACTATTTTTATATTTCCTGGGATATTTAAGGTGTATCCAAGTTGAGGTCCTTGTAAGCAGTGCAGCCCTAAATATTGTGGTGGCTCTGTCTTATCGATTTTCAGTTTTCCCAAGGTATATTCCCTAGACTGGAAGTGCCCTTGGCTCTGTAGCTCTGTTGTTTTCTTGTTTTAGGGAACACAATGCACTCCTCCAGAGAGGCAGTTGGAAATTTACATCACGCCCATCAGCATAACAAGGCTCCCTGTTCGCCAGGGCCTGTCTTGCCTTTCTGGTTTTTACACATTTGGTGGATGTCCCTTTTGACCGGTGGGAAGTAATACTTCTTTGTAGGGCAGATTTGCATTGCCCGTTTGCTTGCTTGGCCTAAAAGGGCGTATGCGTTTTCTCCTGAATATATTCAGGAGAAAACGCATACGCCCTTTTTGGCCAAGTGCATCATTGTTGAAGTTGTGCCCCTCTTCCTGTGCTTTAAAGGCGATTCCAACGTACCTCTTGAAATCTGTTTCCTGCTATTCTGCATCGCTTTCAAGTCCCCCTCGTTGCCATTCCTCAACACATTTTTGGACGATAGTTGTCCTTTATTACTCGGCCAGTTTGTGAATTGCTGTGCCCCTGAGCTCCATTTTTCAACTCGTTTTTGGTGAGCTGACCGCAAGTCCAAAATTTTGCTTCAGGACCTATACTGGTTCCCGGTGGGTGGCTGAGACTTTGGTTAATTCTTCTTCCTGCCGGGAAATTACAGTGATATGTGCCCGTCCAAATGCCTAACACCTACTCTCTCATTGGTTCTCCCTCTTCCCTTTCATCCTCCGCCAAATTGGCAACCTGTGCGAACGAGGAGGTTAAAGGGGCTGTCTCTCCAAGTTGGGAGGTTGATAGTAAAGCAGATGTAAAGTCAAAGTGGAGCACCAGGAGAGGGACTTTTCGTTGAGTTTTAGAAACCTTTCGTATTCACAGTGTGTCCTTTCTCTAGGATTCCCGTACATGTTATAGCTGTAGTAATATTCCCTTCAACCTGGAGAGTTGGGACCCATGGAATGGGTGCCAGGCATTTGTGCTTTAAAGGGTCTGAATTTGCTCACCCAATCTCACCAATCGTCTCAGTCCCAAGTGTCCCTCCTTATGCCACATCCAGCTGTTGTTGTAGATAGGGTCATTCCAGGTTTCATCAGGGACCCTGAAGGAATTGTAAAGAATTTCCTAGTTTTTTTGTTTTGTTTTTGAAATTCCTTTTTACAGTGGGTTTGAGCTGATTCTCGCTGCCATGTTTATGCCAGTCTAGACACACTTGATTCCCTTACGGAGACATATCAATACATAGGTTTTAAGATTCTTATTAGTCAGATATATTCCTCTGCGGGAAATATGGGGTTTTGAGTCCCTTTCACTGAGGAAGGTGTAGGTCTTGTCTATTCCATAGTTGGTTTTTGGAACGGTACCTGTGCTTATATCAAACTCTGGTTTTATGCATCACCCCACCTCTCCTTCCCCCTTCCGCTGGCATAAGAGTGTTTTCTAAATGTGAGACACTGTTCTCTTTCCTAACTCAGTTCAAGTGTAGCCATGTTTATAAGATCTTCATAAGTGATATCTTATGATAAGTTTCTTTTTCTGTGTGACTTATTTCACTTAGAATCATCGTACCTGAATCCACCCATTTTGCTGCTACTGGTCTTATGACATTGATTTCATGGCTGAGGGATATTCCATCGTACGTAAGTACCACAATTTTTTGAACCATTTTTATATTTCCTGGGATACTTAAGGTGTATCCAAGTTGAGGTCCTTGTAAGCAGTGCAGCCCTAAATTTTGGGGTGGCTCTGTCTTATTGACTTTCAGTTTTCCCAAGGTATATTCCCTAGACTGGAAGTGCCCTTGGCTTTGTAGCTCTGTTGTTTACTTATTTTAGGGAACACAATGCACTCCTCTAGAGAGGCAGTTGGCAATTTACATCCCACCCATCAGTATAACAAGGCTCCCTGTTCTCCAGGGCCTGTCTTGCCTTTCTGGTTTTTACACATTTTGTGGATGTCCCTTTTGACCGGTGGGAAGTGATACTTCTTTGTAGTGCAGATTTGCATTGCCCGCTCGCTTGCTTGGCCAAAAAGGGCGTATGCGTTTTCTCCTGAATATATTCAGGAGAAAACGCATACGCCCTTTTTGGCCAAGTGCATCATTGTCGAAGTTGTGCCCCTCTTCCTGTGCTTTAAAGGCGATTCCAACGTACCTCTTGAAATCTGTTTCCTGCTATTCTGCCTCGCTTTCAAGTCCGCCTCGTTGCCTTCCCTCAAGAGATTTTTGGACGATAGTTGTCCTTTATTACTCGGCCAGTTTGTGAATTGCTGTGCCCCTGAGCTCCATTTTTCAACTCGTTTTTGGTGAGCTGACCGCAAGTCCAACATTTTGGTTCAGGACCTATACGGGTTCCCGGTGGGGGGCTGAGACTTTGGTTAATTCTTCTTCCTGCCGGGAAGTTAGAGTGAGATGTGCCCGTCCAAATGTCTAACAGCTACTCTCTCATTGGTTCTCCCTCTTCCCTTTCATCCTCTGCCAAATTGGCAACCTGTGCGAACCAGGAGGTTAAAGGGGCTGTCTCTCCAAGTTGGGAGATTGATAGTAAAGCAGATGGAAAGTCAAACCCGAGCACCAGGAGAGGGACTATTCTTTGAGTTTTAGAAACCTTTCGTATTCACAGTGTGTCCGTTCTCTAGGTTTCCTGTACATGTTATAGCTGTAGTAATATTCCCTTCAACCTGGAGAGTTCGGACCCGTGGAATGGGTGCCATGCATTATTGCTTTAAAGGGTCTGCATTTGCTCACCCAATCTCACCAATCCTCTCAGTCCCAAGTGTCCAGCCTTAGGCCACATCCAGCTGTCGTTGTAGATAGGGTCATTCCAGGTTTCATCAGAGACCCTGAAGGAATTGTAAAGAATTTCCCAGTTTTTTTGTTTTTTTTTTGAAATTCCTTTTTATAGTGGGTTTGAGCTGATTCTCGCTGCCATGTTTATGCCAGTCTAGACACACTTGATTCCCTTACGGAGACATATCAATACATAGGTTTTAAGATTCTTACTAGTCAGATATATTCCTCTGCGGGAAATATGGGGTTTTGAGTCCCTTTCACTGAGGAAGGTGTAGGTCTTGTCTATACCATAGGTGGTTTTTGGAACGGTACCTGCGCTTATATCAAACTCTGGTTTTATGCATCACCCCACCTCTCCTTCTCCCTTAAGCAGGCATAAGAGTGTTTTCTAAATGTGAGACACTGTTCTCTTTCCTAACTCAGTTCAAGTGTAGCCATGTTTACAGGATCTTCATAAGTGATATCTTATGACAAGTTTCTTTTTCTGTGTGACTTATTTCAGTTAGAATCATCGTACCTGAATCCACCCATTTTGCTGCTACTGGTCTTATGACATTGATTTCATGGCTCAGGGATATTCCATCGTACGTAAGTACCACAATTTTTTGAACTATTTTTATATTTCCTGGGATATTTAAGGTGTATCCAAGTTGAGGTCCTTGTAAGCAGTGCAGCCCTAAATATTGTGGTGGCTCTGTCTTATCGATTTTCAGTTTTCCCAAGGTATATTCCCTAGACTGGAAGTGCCCTTGGCTCTGTAGCTCTGTTGTTTTCTTGTTTTAGGGAACACAATGCACTCCTCCAGAGAGGCAGTTGGAAATTTACATCACGCCCATCAGCATAACAAGGCTCCCTGTTCTCCAGGGCCTGTCTTGCCTTTCTGGTTTTTACACATTTTGTGGATGTCCCTTTTGACTGGTGGGAAGTGATACTTCTTTGTAGTGGAGATTTGCATTGCCCGCTTGCTTGCTTGGCCAAAAAGTGTGTATGCGTTTTCTCCTGAATATATTCTGGAGAAAATGCATACGCCCTTTTTGGCCAAGTGCATCATTGTCGAAGTTGTGCCCCTCTTCCTGTGCTTTAAAGGCGATTCCAACGTACCTCTTGAAATCTGTTTGCTGCTATTCTGCCTCGCTTTCAAGTCCGCCTCGTTGCCATCCCTCAACAGATTTTTGGAAGATAGTTGTCCTTTATTACTCGGCCAGTTTGTGAATTGCTGTGCCCCTGAGCTCCATTTTTCAACTCGTTTTTTGTGAGCTGACCGCAAGTCCAAAATTTTGGTACAGGAACTATGCTGGTTCCCGGTTGGGGGCTGAGACTTTGGTTAATTCTTCTTCCTGCCGGAAAATTAGATTGATATGTGCCCGTCCAAATGCCTAACAGCTACTGTCTCATTGGTTCTCCCTCTTCCCTTTCATCCTCTGCCAAATTGGAAACCTGTGCGAACCAGGAGGTTAAAGGGGCTGTCTCTCCAAGTTGGGAGATTGATAGTAAAGCAGATGGAGAATCAAACCGGAGAACCAGGAGAGGGACTATTCGTTGAGTTTTAGAAACCTTTCGTATTCACAGTGTGTCCGTTCTCTAGGTTTCCCGTACATGTTATAACTGTAGTAATATTCCCTTCAACCTGGAGAGTTGGGACCCGTGGAATGGGTGCCATGCATTATTGCTTTAAAGGGTCTGCATTTGCTAACCCAATCTCACCAATCCTCTCAGTCCCAAGTGTCCAGCATTATGCCACATCCAGCTGTCGTTGTAGATAGGGTCATTCCAGGTTTCATCAGAGACCCTGAAGGAATTGTAAAGAATTTCCCAGGTTTTTTGTTTTGTTTTAGAAATTCCTTTTTATAGTGGGTGTGAGCTGATTCTCGCTGCCATGTTTATGCCAGTCTAGACACACTTGATTCCCTTACGGAGAAATATCAATATATAGGTTTTAAGATTCTTACTAGTCAGATATATTCCTCTGGGGGAAATATGGGGTTTTGAGTCCGTTTCACTGTGGAAAGTGTAGGTCTTGTCTATTCCATAGTTGGTTTTTGGAACGGTACCTGTGCTTATATCAAACTCTGATTTTATGCATCACCCCACCTCTCCTTCCCCCTTAAGCAGGCATAAGAGTGTTTTCTAAATGTGAGACACTGTTCTCTTTCCTAACTCAGTTCAAGTGTAGCCATGTTTACAGGATCTTCATAAGTGATATCTTATGATAAGTTTCTTTTTCTGTGTGACTTATTTCACTTAGAATCATCGTACCTGAATCCACCCATTTTGCTGCTACTGGTCTTATGACATTGATTTCATGGCTGAGGGATATTCCATCGTACGTAAGTACCACAATTTTTTGAACCATTTTTATATTTCCTGTGATATTTAAGGCGTACCCAAGTTGAGGTCCTTGTAAGCAGTGCAGCCCTAAATTATGGGGTGGCTCTGTCTTATTGATTTTCAGTTTTCCCAAGGTATATTCCCTAGACTGGAAGTGCCCTTGGCTCTGATGCTCTGTTGTTTACTTGTTTTAGGGAACACAATGCACTCCTCCAGAGAGGCAGTTGGCAATTTACATCCCGCCCGTCAGCATAACAGGGCTTCCTGTTCTCCAGGGCCTGTCTTGCCTTTCTGGTTTTTACACATTTTGTGGATGTCGCTTTTGACCGGTGGGAAGTGATACTTCTTTGTAGTGCAGATTTGCATTGCCCGCTTGCTTGCTTGGGCAAAAAGGGCGTATGCGTTTTCTCCAGGAGAATACGCATACGCCCTTTTTGGCCAAGTGCATCATTGTCGAAGTTGTGCCCCTCTTCCTGTGCTTTAAAGGCGATTCCAACGTACCTCTTGAAATCTGTTTCCTGCTATTCTGCCTCGCTTTCAAGTCCGCCTCGCTGCCTTCCCTCAACAGATTTTGGGACGATAGTTTTCCTTTATTCCTCGGCCAGTATTTGAATTGCTGTGCCCCAGAGCTCCATTTTTGAACTCGGTTTTGGTGAGCTGACCGCAAGTCCAAAATTTTGGTTCAGGACCTATGCTGGTTCCCGGTGGGGGGCTGAGACATTGGTTAATTCTTCTTCGTACCAGGAAATTACAGTGATATGTGCCCGTTCAATTGCCTAACAGCTACTCTCTCATTGGTTCTCCCTCTTCCCTTTCATCCTCTGCCAAATTGGCAACCTGTGAGAACCAGGAGGTTAAAGGGGCTGTCTCTCCAATTTGGGAGGTTGATAGTAAAGCAGATGGAAAGTCAAACCGGAGCACCAGGAGAGGGACAATTCGTTGAGTTTTAGAAACCTTTCGTATTCACAGGGTGTCCGTTCTCTAGGTTTCCCGTACATGTTATAGCTGTAGTAATATTCCCTTCAACCTGGAGAGTTGGGACCCATGGAATGGGTGCCAGGCATTTGTGCTTTAAAGGGGCTGCATTTGCTCACCCAATCTCACCAATCGTCTCAGTCCCAAGTGTCCCTCCTTATGCCACATCCAGCTGTCGTTGTAGATAGGGTCATTCCAGGTTTCATCAGAGACCCTGAAGGAATTGTAAAGAATTTCCCAGTTTTTTTGTTTTGTTTTTGAAATTCCTTTTTATAGTGGGTTTGAGCTGATTCTCGCTGCCATGTTTATGCCAGTCTAGACACACTTGATTCCCTTACGGAGACATATCAATACATAGGTTTTAAGATTCTTACTAGTCAGATATATTCCTCTGCGGGAAATATGGGATTTTGAGTCCCTTTCACTGAGGAAGGTGTAGGTCTTGTCTATTCCATATTTGGTTTTTGGAACGGTACCTGTGCTTATATCAAACTCTGGTTTTATGCATCACCCCACCTCTCCTTCCCCCTTAAGCAGGCATAAGAGTGTTTTCTAAATGTGAGGCACTGTTCTCTTTCCTAACTCAGTTCAAGTGTAGCCATGTTTACAGGATCTTCATAAGTGATATCTTATGATAAGTTTCTTTTTCTGTGTGACTTATTTCACTTAGAATCATCGTACCTGAATCCACCCATTCTGCTGCTACTGGTCTTATGACATTGATTTCATGGCTGAGGGATATTCCATCGTACGTAAGTACCACAATTTTTTGAACCATTTTTATATTTCCTGACATATTTAAGGTGTACCAAAGTTGAGGTCCTTGTAAGCAGTGCAGCCCTAAATTTTGGGGTGGCTCTGTCTTATTGATTTTCAGTTTTCCCAAGGTATATTCCCTAGACTGGAAGTGCCCTTGGCTCTGTAGCTCTGTTGTTTACTTGTTTTAGGGAACAAAATGTACTCCTCCAGTGATGCAGTTGGCAATTTACATCCCGCACATCAGCATAACGAGGCTCCCTGTTCTCCAGGGCCTGTCTTGTCTTTCTGGTTTTTACACATTTTGTGGATGTCCCTTTTGACCGGTGGGAAGTGATACTTCTTTGTAGTGCAGATTTGCATTGCACGCTTCTTTGCTTGGCCAAAAAGGGTGTATGCGTTTTCCCCTGAATATATTCAGGAGAAAACGCATACGCAATTTTTGCCCAAGTGCATCATTGTCGAAGTTGTGCCCCTCTTCCTGTGCTTTAAAGGCGATTCCAACGTACCTCTTGAAATCTGTTTCCTGCTATTCTGCCTCGCTTTCAAGTCCGCCTCGTTGCCTTCCCTCAACAGATTTTTGGACGATAGTTGTCCTTTATTACTCGGCCAGTTTGTGAATTGCTGTGCCCCTGAGCTCCATTATTCAACTCGTTTTTCGTGAGCTGACCGCAAGTCCAAAATTTTGGTTCAGGACCTATGATGGTTCCCGGTGGGGGGCTGAGACTTTGGTTAATTCTTCTTCCTGCCGGGAAGTTAGAGTGATATGTGCCCGTCCAAATGCCTAACAGCTACTCTCTCATTGGTTCTCCCTCTTCCCTTTCATCCTCTGCCAAATTGGCAACCTGTGCGAACCAGGTGGTTAAAGGGGCTGTCTCTACAAGTTAGGAGATTGATAGTAAAGCAGATGGAAAGTCAAACCGGAGCACCAGGAGAGGGACTATTCGTTGAGTTTTAGAAACCTTTCGTATTCACAGTGTGTCCGTTCTCTAGGTATCCTGTACATGTTATAACAGTAGTAATATTCCCTTCAACCTGGAGAGTTGGGACCCATGGAATGTGTGCCATGCATTATTGCTTTAAAGGGTCTGCATTTGCTCACCCAATCTCACCAATCCTCTCAGTCCCAATTGTCCAGCCTTATGCCACATCCAGCTGTCATTGTAGATAGGGTCATTCCAGGTTTCATCAGAGACCCTGAAGGAATTGTAAAGAATTTCCCAGTTTTTTTGTTTTGTTTTTGAAATTCATTTTTATAGTGGGTTTGAGCTGATTCTCGCTGCCATGTATATGCCAGTCTAGACACACTTGATTCCCTTACGGAGACATATCAATACATAGGTTTTAAGATTCTTACTAGTCAGATATATTCCTCTGCGGGAAATATGGCGTTTTGAGTCCCTTTCACTGACGAAGGTGTAGGTCTTGTTTATTCCATAGTTGGTTTTTGGAACGGTACATGTGCTTATATCAAACTCTGGTTTTATGCATCACCCCACCTCTCCTTCCCCCTTAAGCAGGCATAAGAGTGTTTTCTAAATGTGAGAAACTGTTCTCTTTCCTAACTCAGTTCAAGTGTAGCCATGTTTACAGGATCTTCATAAGTGATATCTTATGATAAGTTTCTTTTTCTCTGTGACTTATTTCACTTAGAATCATCGTACCTGAATCCACCCATTTTGCTGCTACTGGTCTTATGACATTGATTTCATAGCTGAGGGATATACCATTGTACGTAAGTACCACAATATTTTGAACCATTTTTATATTTCCTGCGATATTTAAGGTGTACCCAAGTTGAGGTCCTTGTAAGCAGTGCAGCCCTAAATTTTGGGGTGGCTCTGTCTTATTGATTTTCAGTTTTCCCAAGTTATATTCCCTAGACTGGAAGTGCCCTTGGCTCTGTTGTTTAATTGTTTTAGGGAACACAATGAACTCCTCCAGGGAGGCAGTTGGCAATTTACATCCCGCCCATCAGCATAACAAGGCTCCCTGTTCTCCAGGGCCTGTCTTGCCTTTCTGGTTTTTACACATTTTGTGGATGTCCCTTTTGACTGGTGGAAAGTGATACTTCTTTGTAGTGCAGATTTGCATTGCCCGCTTGCTTGCTTGGCCAAAAAGGGCGTATGCGTTTTCTCCTGAATATATTCAGGAGAAAACGCATACGCCCTTTTTGGCCAAGTGCATCATTGTCGAAGTTGTGCCCCTCTTCCTGTGCATTAAAGGCGATTCCAACGTACCTCTTGAAATCTGTTTCCTGCTATTCTGCCTCGCTTTCAAGTCCGCCCCGTTGCCTTCCCTCAACACATTTTTGGACGATAGTTGTCCTTTATTACTTAGCCAGTTTGTGAATTGCTGTGCCCCTGAGCTCCATTTTTCAACTCGTTTTTGGTGAGCTGACCGCAAGTCCAAAATTTTGGTTCAGGACCTATGCTGGTTCCCGGTGTGGGTCTGAGACTTTGGTTAATTCTTCTTCCTGCCGGGAAGTTAGAGTGATATGTGCCCGTCCAAATGCCTAACAGCTACTCTCTCATTGGTTCTCCCTCTTCCCTTTCATCCTCTGCCAAATTGGAAACCTGTGCGAACCAGGAGGTTAAAGGGGCTGTCTCTCCAAGTTGGGAGATTGATAGTAAAGCAGATGGAGAATCAAACCGGAGCACCAGGAGAGGGACTATTCGTTGAGTTTTAGAAACCTTTCGTATTCACAGTGTGTCCGTTCTCTAGGTTTCCCGTACATGTTATAACTGTAGTAATATTCCCTTCAACCTGGAGAGTTGGGACCCGAGGAATGGGTGCCATGCATTATTGCTTTAAAGGGTCTGTATTTGCTCACCCAATCTCACCAATCCTCTCAGTCCCAAGTGTCCAGCATTATGCCACATCCAGCTGTCGTTGTAGATAGGGTCATTCCAGGTTTCATCAGAGACCCTGAAGGAATTGTAAAGAATTTCCCAGGTTTTATGTTTTGTTTTAGAAATTCCTTTTTATAGTGGGTATGAGCTGATTCTCGCTGCCATGTTTATGCCAGTCTAGACACACTTGATTCCCTTACGGAGAAATATCAATATATAGGTTTTAAGATTCTTACTAGTCAGATATATTCCTCTGGGGGAAATATGGGGTTTTGAGTCCGTTTCACTGAGGAAGGTGTAGGTCTTGTCTATTCCATAGTTGGTTTTTGGAACGGTACCTGTGCTTATATCAAACTCTGATTTTATGCATCACCCCACCTCTCCTTCCCCCTTAAGCAGGCATAAGAGTTTTTTCTAAATGTGAGTCACTGTTCTCTTTCCTAACTCAGTTCAAGTGTAGCCATGTTTACAGGATCTTCATAAGTGATATCTTATGATAAGTTTCTTTTTCTGTGTGACTTATTTCACTTAGAATCATCGTACCTGAATCCACCCATTTTGCTGCTACTGGTCTTATGACATTGATTTCATGGCTGAGGGATATTCCATCGTACGTAAGTACCACAATTTTTTGAACCATTTTTATATTTCCTGGGATATTTAAGGCGTACCCAAGTTGAGGTCCTTGTAAGCAGTGCAGCCCTAAATTATGGGGTGGCTCTGTCTTATTGATTTTCAGTTTTCCCAAGGTATATTCCCTAGACTGGAAGTGCTCTTGGCTCTGAAGCTCTGTTTTTTACTTGTTTTAGGGAACACAATGCACTCCTCCAGAGAGGCAGTTGGCAATTTACATCCCGCCCGTCAGCATAACAAGGCTTCCTGTTCTCCAGGGCCTGTCTTGCCTTTCTGGTTTTTACACATTTTGTGGATGTCGCTTTTGACCGGTGGGAAGTGATACTTCTTTGTAGTGCAGATTTGCATTGCCCACTTGCTTGCTTGGGCAAAAAGGGCGTATGCGTTTTCTCCTGAATATATTCAGGAGAAAACACATACGCCCTTTTTGGCCAAGTGCATCATTGTCGAAGTTGTGCCCCTTTTCCTGTGCTTTAAAGGCGATTCCAACGTACCTCTTGAAATCTGTTTCCTGCTATTCTGCCTCGCTTTCAAGTCCGCCTCTCTGCCTTCCCTCAACAGATTTTGGGACGATAGTTTTCCTTTATTCCTCGGCCAGTATTTGAATTGCTGTGCCCCAGAGCTCCATTTTTCAACTCGGTTTTGGTGAGCTGACCGCAAGTCCAAAATTTTGGTTCAGGACCTATGCTGGTTCCCGGTGGGGGGCTGAGACATTGGTTAATTCTTCTTCCTACCAGGAAATTACAGTGATATGTGCCCGTTCAATTGCCTAACAGCTACTCTCTCATTGGTTCTCCCTCTTCCCTTTCATCCTCTGCCAAAATGGCAACCTGTGAGAACCAGGAGGTTAAAGGGGCTGTCTCTCCAATTTGGGAGGTTGATAGTAAAGCAGATGGAAAGTCAAACCGGAGCACCAGGAGAGGGACAATTCGTTGAGTTTTAGAAACCTTTCGTATTCACAGTGTGTCCGTTCTCTAGGTTTCCCGTACATGTTATAGCTGTAGTAATATTCCCTTCAACCTGGAGAGTTAGGACCCATGGAATGGGTGCCAGGCATTTGTGCTTTAAAGGGTCTGCATTTGCTCACCCAATCTCACCAATCGTCTCAGTCCCAAGTGTCCCTCCTTATGCCACATCCAGCTGTCATTGTAGACAGGGTCATTCCAGGTTTCATCAGAGACCCTGAAGGAATTGTAAAGAATTTCCCAGTTTTTTTTGTTTTGTTTTTGAAATTCATTTTTATAGTGGGTTTGAGCTGATTCTCGCTGCCATGTATATGCCAGTCTAGACACACTTGATTCCCTTATGGAGACATATCAATACATAGGTTTTAAGATTCTTACTAGTCAGATATATTCCTCTGCGGGAAATATGGGGTTTTGAGTCCCTTTCACTGAGGAAGGTGTAGGTCTTCTTTATTCCATAGTTGGTTTTTGGAACGGTACGTGTGCTTATATCAAACTCTGGATTTATGCATCACCCCACCTCTCCTTCCCCCTTAAGCAGGCATAAGAGTGTTTTCTAAATGTGAGACACTGTTCTCTTTCCTAACTCAGTTCAAGTGTAGCCATGTTTACAGGATCTTCATAAGTGATATCTTATGATAAGTTTCTTTTTCTGTGTGACTTATTTCACTTAGAATCATCGTACCTGAATCCACCCATTTTGCTGCTACTGGTCTTATGACATTGATTTCATGGCTGAGGGATATTCCATCGTACGTAAGTACCACAATTTTTTGAACCATTTTTATATTTCCTGGGATATTTAAGGTGTACCCAAGTTGAGGTCCTTGTAAGCAGTGCAGCCCTAAATTTTGGGGTGGCTCTGTCTTATTGATTTTCAGTTTTGCCAAGGTATATTCCCTAGACTGGAAGTGCCCTTGGCTCTGTAGCTCTGTTGTTTACTTGTTTTAGGGAACACAATGAACTCCTCCAGGGAGGCAGTTGGCAATTTACATCCCGCCCATCAGCATAACAAGGCTCCCTGTTCTCCAGGGCCTGTCTTGCCTTTCTGGTTTTTACACATTTTGTGGATGTCCCTTTTGACTGGTGGAAAGTGATACTTCTTTGTATTGCAGATTTGCATTGCCCGCTTGCTTGCTTGTCCAAAAAGGCCTTATGCGTTTTCTCCTGAATATATTTAGGAGAAAACGCATACGCCCTTTTTGGCCAAGTGCATCATTGTCGAAGTTGTGCCCCTCTTCCTGTGCTTTAAAGGCGATTCCAACAGACCTCTTGAAATCTGTTTCCTGCTATTCTGCCTCGCTTTCAAGTCCGCACCGTTGCCTTCCCTCAACACATTTTTGGACGATAGTTGTCCTTTATTACTCGGCCAGTTTGTGAATTGCTGTGCCCCTGAGCTCCATTTTTCAACTCGTTTTTCGTGAGCTGACCGCAAGTCCAAAATTTTGGTTCAGGACCTATGCTGGTTCCCGGTGGGGGTCTGAGATTTTGGTTAATTCTTCTTCCTGCCGGGAAGTTAGAGTGATATGTGCCCGTCCAAATGCCTAACAGCTACTCTCTCATTGGTTCTCCCTCTTCCCTTTCATCCTCTGCCACATTGGAAACCTGTGCGAACCAGGAGGTTAAAGGGGCTGTCTCTCCAAGTTGGGAGATTGATAGTAAAGCAGATGGAAAGTCAAACCGGAGCACCAGGAGAGGGACTATTCGTTGAGTTTTAGAAACCTTTCATATTCACAGTGTGTCCGTTCTCTAGGTTTCCCGTACATGTTATAACTGTAGTAATATTCCCTTCAACCTGGAGAGTTGGGACCCATGGAATGGGTGCCATGCATTATTGCTTTAAAGGGTCTGCATTTTTTCACCCAATCTCACCAATCCTCTCAGTCCCAAGTGTCCAGACTTATGCCACATCCAGCTGTCGTTGTAGATAGGGTCATTCCAGGTTTCATCAGAGGCCCTGAAGGAATTGTAAAGAATTTCCCAATTTTTTTGTTTTGTTTTTGAAATTCATTTTTATAGTGGGTATGAGCTGATTCTCGCTGCCATGTTTATGCCAGTCTAGACACACTTGATTCCCTTACGGAGACATATCAATATATATGTTTTAAGAATCTTACTATTCAGATATATTCCTCTGCGGGAAATATGGGGTTTTGAGTCCCTTTCACTGAGGAAGGTGTAGGTCTTGTTTATTCCATAGTTGGTTTTTGGAACGGTACCTGTGCTTATATCAAACTCTGGTTTTATGCATCACCCCACCTCTCCTTCCCCCTTAAGCAGGCATAAGAGTGTTTCCTAAATGTGCGACACTGTTCTCTTTCCTAACTCAGTTCAAGTGTAGCCATGTTTACAGGATCTTCATAAGTGATATCTTATGATAAGTTTCTTTTTCTCTGTGACTTATTTCACTTAGAATCATCGTACCTGAATCCACCCATTTTGCTGCTACTGGTCTTATGACATTGATTTCATGGCTGAGGGATATTCCATCATACGTAAGTACCACAATATTTTGTTCCATTTTTATATTTCCTGGGATATTTAAGGTGTACCCAAGTTGAGGTCCTTGTAAGCAGTGCAGCCCTAAATTTTGGGGTGGCTCTGTCTTATTGATTTTCAGTTTTCCCAAGGTATATTCCATAGACTGGTAGTGCCCTTGGCTCTGTAGCTCTGTTGTTTACTTGTTTTAGGGAACACAATGCACTCCTCCAGAGAGGCAGTTGGCAATTTACATCCCGCCCATCAGCATAACAAGGCTCCCTGTTCTCCAGGGCCTGTCTTGCCTTTCTGGTTTTTACACATTTTGTGGATGTCCCGTTTGACCGGTGGGAAGTGATACTTCTTTGTAGTGCAGATTTGCATTGCCCGCTTGCTTGCTTGGCCAAAAAGCACGTATGCGTTTTCCCCTGAATATATTGAGGACAAAACGCATACACCCTTTTTGCCCAAGTGCATCATTGTCGAAGTTGTGCCCCTCTTCTTGTGCTTTAAAGGCAATTCCAACGTACCTCTTGAAATCTGTTTCCTGCTATTCTGCCTCGCTTTCAAGTCCGCCTCTTTGCCTTCCCTCAACAGATTTTTGGACGATAGTTGTCCTTTATTACTCGGCCAGTTTGTGAATTGCTGTGCCCCTGAGCTCTATTTTACAACTCGTTTTTGGTTAGCTGACCGCAAGTCCATAATTTTGGTTCAGGACCTATGATGGTTCCCAGTGGGGGGCTGAGACTTTGGTTAATTCTTCTTCCTGCCGGGAAGTTAGAGTGATATGTGCCCGTCCAAATGCCTAACAGCTACTCTCTCATTGGTTCTCCCTCTTCCCTTACATCCTATGCCAAATTGGCAACCTGTGCGAACCAGGAGGTTAAAGGGGCTGTCTCTCCAAGTTGGGAGATTGATAGTAAAGCAGATGGAAAGTCAAACCGGAGGACCAGGAGAGGGACTATTCGTTGAGTTTTAGAAACCTTTCATATTCACAGTGTGTCCGTTCTCTAGGTTTCCCGTACATGTTATAACTGTAGTAATATTCCCTTCAACCTGGAGAGTTGGGACCCATGGAATGGGTGCCATGCATTATTGCTTTAAAGGGTCTGCATTTTTTCACCCAATCTCACCAATCCTCTCAGTCCCAAGTGTCCAGCCTTATGCCACATCCAGCTGTCGTTGTAGATAGGGTCATTCCAGGTTTCATCAGAGGCCCTGAAGGAATTGTAAAGAATTTCCCAATTTTTTTGTTTTGTTTTTGAAATTCATTTTTATAGTGGGTATGAGCTGATTCTCGCTGCCATGTTTATGCCAGTCTAGACACACTTGATTCCCTTACGGAGACATATCAATATATATGTTTTAAGATTCTTACTAGTGAGATATATTCCTCTGCGGGAAATATGGGGTTTTGAGTCCCTTTCACTGAGGAAGGTGTAGGTCTTGTTTATTCCATAGTTGGTTTTTGGAACGGTACCTGTGCTTATATCAAACTCTGGTTTTATGCATCACCCCACCTCTCCTTCCCCCTTAAGCAGGCATAAGAGTGTTTCCTAAATGTGAGACACTGTTCTCTTTCCTAAATCAGTTCAAGTGTAGCCATGTTTACAGGATCTTCATAAGTGATATCTTATGATAAGTTTCTTTTTCTCTGTGACTTATTTCACTTAGAATCATCGTATCTGAATCCACCCATTTTGCTGCTACTGGTCTTATGACATTGATTTCAAGGCTGAGGGATATTCCATCATACGTAAGTACCACAATATTTTGTTCCATTTTTATATTTCCTGGGATATTTAAGGTGTACCCAAGTTGAGGTCCTTGTAAGCAGTGCAGCCCTAAATTTTGGGGTGGCTCTGTCTTATTGATTTTCAGTTTTCCCAAGGTATATTCCATAGACTGGTAGTGCCCTTGGCTCTGTAGCTCTGTTGTTTACTTGTTTTAGGGAACACAATGCACTCCTCCAGAGAGGCAGTTGGCAATTTACATCCCGCCCATCAGCATAACAAGGCTCCCTGTTCTCCAGGGCCTGTCTTGCCTTTCTGGTTTTTACACATTTTGTGGATGTCCCGTTTGACCGGTGGGAAGTGATACTTCTTTGTAGTGCAGATTTGCATTGCCCGCTTGCTTGCTTGGCCAAAAAGCACGTATGCGTTTTCCCCTGAATATATTGAGGACAAAACGCATACGCCCTTTTTGCCCAAGTGCATCATTGTCGAAGTTGTGCCCCTCTTCTTGTGCTTTAAAGGCAATTCCAACGTACCTCTTGAAATCTGTTTCCTGCTATTCTGCCTCGCTTTCAAGTCCGCCTCTTTGCCTTCCCTCAACAGATTTTTGGACGATAGTTGTCCTTTATTACTCGGCCAGTTTGTGAATTGCTGTGCCCCTGAGCTCTATTTTACAACTCGTTTTTGGTTAGCTGACCGCAAGTCCAAAATTTTGGTTCAGGACCTATGATGGTTCCCGGTGGGGGGCTGAGACTTTGGTTAATTCTTCTTCCTGCCGGGAAGTTAGAGTGATATGTGCCCGTCCAAATGCCTAACAGCTACTCTCTCATTGGTTCTCCCTCTTCCCTTACATCCTATGCCAAATTGGCAACCTGTGCGAACCAGGAGGTTAAAGGGGCTGTCTCTCCAAGTTAGGAGATTGATAGTAAAGCAGATGGAAAGTCAAACCGGAGCACCAGGAGAGGGACTATTCGTTGAGTTTTAGAAACCTTTCGTATTCACAGTGTGTCCGTTCTCTAGGTTTCCTGTACATGTTATAACTGTAGTAATATTCCCTACAACCTGGAGAGTTGGGACCCATGGAATGGGTGCCATGCATTATTGCTTTAAAGGGTCTGCCTTTGCTCACCCAATCTCACCAATCCTCGCAGTCCCAAGTGTCCAGCCTTATGCCACATCCAGCTCTCGTTGTAGATAGGGTCATTTCAGGTTTCATCAGAGACCCTGAAGGAATTGTAAAGAATTTCCCAGGTTTTTGTTTTGTTTTTGAAATTCCTTTTTATAGTGGGTTTGAGCTGATTCTCGCTGCCATGTTTATGCCAGTCTAGACACACTTGATTCCCTTACGGAGACATATCAATACATATGTTTTAAGATTCTTACTAGTCAGATATATTCCTCTGAGGGAAAAATGGGGTTTTGATTCCCTTTCACTGAGGAAGGTGTAGGTCTTTTTTATTCGATAGTTGGTTTTTGGAACGGTACCTGTGCTTATATCAAACTCTGCTTTTATGCATCACCCCACCTCTCCTTCCCCCTTAAGCAGGCATAAGAGTGTTTTCTAAATGTGAGACACTGTTCTCTTTCCTAACTCAGTTCAAGTGTAGCCATGTTTACAGGATCTTCATAAGTGATATCTTATGATAAGTTTCTTTTTCTGTGTGACTTATTTCACTTAGAATCATCGTACCTGAATCCACCCATTTTGCTGCTACTGGTCTTATGACATTGATTTCATGGCTGAGGGATATTCCATCGTACGTAAGTACCACAATTTTTTGAACCATTTTTATATTTCCTGGGATACTTAAGGTGTATCCAAGTTGAGGTCCTTGTAAGCAGTGCAGCCCTAAATTTTGGGGTGGCTCTGTCTTATTGATTTTCAGTTTTCCCAAGGTATATTCCCTAGACTGGTAGTGCCCTTGGCTCTGTAGCTCTGTTCTTTACTTGTTTTAGGGAACAGAATGCACTCCTCCAGAGAGGCAGTTGGCAATTTACATCCCGCCCATCAGCATAACAAGGCTCCCTGTTCTCCAGGGCCTGTCTTGCCTTTCTTGTTCTTACACATTTTGTGGATGTCCCTTTTGACCGGTGGGAAGTGATACTTCTTTGTAGTGCAGATTTGCATTGCCCGCTTGCTTGCTTGGCCAAAAAGGGCGTATGCGTTTTCTCCTGAATATATTCAGGAGAAAACACATACGCCCTTTTTGGCCAAGTGCATCATTGTTGAAGTTGTGCCCCTCTTCCTGTGCTTTAAAGGCGATTCCAACGTACCTCTTGAAATCTGTTTCCTGCTATTCTGCCTCGCTTTCAAGTCCGCCTCGTTGCCTTCCCTCAAGAGATTTTTGGACGATAGTTGTCCTTTATTACTCGGCCAGTTTGTGAATTGCTGTGCCCCTGAGCTCCATTTTTCAACTCGTTTTTGGTGAGCTGACCGCAAGTCCAACATTTTGGTTCAGGACCTATACGGGTTCCCGGTGGGGGGCTGAGACTTTGGTTAATTCTTCTTCCTGCCGGGAAGTTAGAGTGAGATGTGCCCGTCCAAATGTCTAACAGCTACTCTCTCATTTGTTCTCCCTCTTCCCTTTCATCCTCTGCCAAATTGGCAACCTGTGCCAACCAGGAGGTTAAAGGGGCTGTCTCTCCAAGTTGGGAGATTGATAGTAAAGCAGATGGAAAGTCAAACCCGAGCACCAGGAGAGGGACTATTCTTTGAGTTTTAGAAACCTTTCGTATTCACAGTGTGTCCGTTCTCTAGGTTTCCTGTACATGTTATAGCTGTAGTAATATTCCCTTCAACCTGGAGAGTTCGGACCCGTGGAATGGGTGCCATGCATTATTGCTTTAAAGGGTCTGCATTTGCTCACCCAATCTCACCAATCCTCTCAGTCCCAAGTGTCCAGCCTTAGGCCACATCCAGCTGTCGTTGTAGATAGGGTCATTCCAGGTTTCATCAGAGACCCTGAAGGAATTGTAAAGAATTTCCCAGTTTTTTTGTTTTTTTTTTGAAATTCCTTTTTATAGTGGGTTTGAGCTGATTCTCGCTGCCATGTTTATGCCAGTCTAGACACACTTGATTCCCTTACGGAGACATATCAATACATAGGTTTTAAGATTCTTACTAGTCAGATATATTCCTCTGCGGGAAATATGGGGTTTTGAGTCCCTTTCACTGAGGAAGGTGTAGGTCTTGTCTATACCATAGGTGGTTTTTGGAACGGTACCTGCGCTTATATCAAACTCTGGTTTTATGCATCACCCCACCTCTCCTTCTCCCTTAAGCAGGCATAAGAGTGTTTTCTAAATGTGAGACACTGTTCTCTTTCCTAACTCAGTTCAAGTGTAGCCATGTTTACAGGATCTTCATAAGTGATATCTTATGACAAGTTTCTTTTTCTGTGTGACTTATTTCAGTTAGAATCATCGTACCTGAATCCACCCATTTTGCTGCTACTGGTCTTATGACATTGATTTCATGGCTCAGGGATATTCCATCGTACGTAAGTACCACAATTTTTTGAACTATTTTTATATTTCCTGGGATATTTAAGGTGTATCCAAGTTGAGGTCCTTGTAAGCAGTGCAGCCCTAAATATTGTGGTGGCTCTGTCTTATCGATTTTCAGTTTTCCCAAGGTATATTCCCTAGACTGGAAGTGCCCTTGGCTCTGTAGCTCTGTTGTTTTCTTGTTTTAGGGAACACAATGCACTCCTCCAGAGAGGCAGTTGGAAATTTACATCACGCCCATCAGCATAACAAGGCTCCCTGTTCGCCAGGGCCTGTCTTGCCTTTCTGGTTTTTACACATTTGGTGGATGTCCCTTTTGACCGGTGGGAAGTAATACTTCTTTGTAGGGCAGATTTGCATTGCCCGTTTGCTTGCTTGGCCTAAAAGGGCGTATGCGTTTTCTCCTGAATATATTCAGGAGAAAACGCATACGCCCTTTTTGGCCAAGTGCATCATTGTTGAAGTTGTGCCCCTCTTCCTGTGCTTTAAAGGCGATTCCAACGTACCTCTTGAAATCTGTTTCCTGCTATTCTGCATCGCTTTCAAGTCCCCCTCGTTGCCATTCCTCAACACATTTTTGGACGATAGTTGTCCTTTATTACTCGGCCAGTTTGTGAATTGCTGTGCCCCTGAGCTCCATTTTTCAACTCGTTTTTGGTGAGCTGACCGCAAGTCCAAAATTTTGCTTCAGGACCTATACTGGTTCCCGGTGGGTGGCTGAGACTTTGGTTAATTCTTCTTCCTGCCGGGAAATTACAGTGATATGTGCCCGTCCAAATGCCTAACACCTACTCTCTCATTGGTTCTCCCTCTTCCCTTTCATCCTCCGCCAAATTGGCAACCTGTGCGAACGAGGAGGTTAAAGGGGCTGTCTCTCCAAGTTGGGAGGTTGATAGTAAAGCAGATGTAAAGTCAAAGTGGAGCACCAGGAGAGGGACTTTTCGTTGAGTTTTAGAAACCTTTCGTATTCACAGTGTGTCCTTTCTCTAGGATTCCCGTACATGTTATAGCTGTAGTAATATTCCCTTCAACCTGGAGAGTTGGGACCCATGGAATGGGTGCCAGGCATTTGTGCTTTAAAGGGTCTGAATTTGCTCACCCAATCTCACCAATCGTCTCAGTCCCAAGTGTCCCTCCTTATGCCACATCCAGCTGTTGTTGTAGATAGGGTCATTCCAGGTTTCATCAGGGACCCTGAAGGAATTGTAAAGAATTTCCTAGTTTTTTTGTTTTGTTTTTGAAATTCCTTTTTACAGTGGGTTTGAGCTGATTCTCGCTGCCATGTTTATGCCAGTCTAGACACACTTGATTCCCTTACGGAGACATATCAATACATAGGTTTTAAGATTCTTATTAGTCAGATATATTCCTCTGCGGGAAATATGGGGTTTTGAGTCCCTTTCACTGAGGAAGGTGTAGGTCTTGTCTATTCCATAGTTGGTTTTTGGAACGGTACCTGTGCTTATATCAAACTCTGGTTTTATGCATCACCCCACCTCTCCTTCCCCCTTCCGCTGGCATAAGAGTGTTTTCTAAATGTGAGACACTGTTCTCTTTCCTAACTCAGTTCAAGTGTAGCCATGTTTATAAGATCTTCATAAGTGATATCTTATGATAAGTTTCTTTTTCTGTGTGACTTATTTCACTTAGAATCATCGTACCTGAATCCACCCATTTTGCTGCTACTGGTCTTATGACATTGATTTCATGGCTGAGGGATATTCCATCGTACGTAAGTACCACAATTTTTTGAACCATTTTTATATTTCCTGGGATACTTAAGGTGTATCCAAGTTGAGGTCCTTGTAAGCAGTGCAGCCCTAAATTTTGGGGTGGCTCTGTCTTATTGACTTTCAGTTTTCCCAAGGTATATTCCCTAGACTGGAAGTGCCCTTGGCTTTGTAGCTCTGTTGTTTACTTATTTTAGGGAACACAATGCACTCCTCTAGAGAGGCAGTTGGCAATTTACATCCCACCCATCAGTATAACAAGGCTCCCTGTTCTCCAGGGCCTGTCTTGCCTTTCTGGTTTTTACACATTTTGTGGATGTCCCTTTTGACCGGTGGGAAGTGATACTTCTTTGTAGTGCAGATTTGCATTGCCCGCTCGCTTGCTTGGCCAAAAAGGGCGTATGCGTTTTCTCCTGAATATATTCAGGAGAAAACGCATACGCCCTTTTTGGCCAAGTGCATCATTGTCGAAGTTGTGCCCCTCTTCCTGTGCTTTAAAGGCGATTCCAACGTACCTCTTGAAATCTGTTTCCTGCTATTCTGCCTCGCTTTCAAGTCCGCCTCGTTGCCTTCCCTCAAGAGATTTTTGGACGATAGTTGTCCTTTATTACTCGGCCAGTTTGTGAATTGCTGTGCCCCTGAGCTCCATTTTTCAACTCGTTTTTGGTGAGCTGACCGCAAGTCCAACATTTTGGTTCAGGACCTATACGGGTTCCCGGTGGGGGGCTGAGACTTTGGTTAATTCTTCTTCCTGCCGGGAAGTTAGAGTGAGATGTGCCCGTCCAAATGTCTAACAGCTACTCTCTCATTGGTTCTCCCTCTTCCCTTTCATCCTCTGCCAAATTGGCAACCTGTGCGAACCAGGAGGTTAAAGGGGCTGTCTCTCCAAGTTGGGAGATTGATAGTAAAGCAGATGGAAAGTCAAACCCGAGCACCAGGAGAGGGACTATTCTTTGAGTTTTAGAAACCTTTCGTATTCACAGTGTGTCCGTTCTCTAGGTTTCCTGTACATGTTATAGCTGTAGTAATATTCCCTTCAACCTGGAGAGTTCGGACCCGTGGAATGGGTGCCATGCATTATTGCTTTAAAGGGTCTGCATTTGCTCACCCAATCTCACCAATCCTCTCAGTCCCAAGTGTCCAGCCTTAGGCCACATCCAGCTGTCGTTGTAGATAGGGTCATTCCAGGTTTCATCAGAGACCCTGAAGGAATTGTAAAGAATTTCCCAGTTTTTTTGTTTTTTTTTTGAAATTCCTTTTTATAGTGGGTTTGAGCTGATTCTCGCTGCCATGTTTATGCCAGTCTAGACACACTTGATTCCCTTACGGAGACATATCAATACATAGGTTTTAAGATTCTTACTAGTCAGATATATTCCTCTGCGGGAAATATGGGGTTTTGAGTCCCTTTCACTGAGGAAGGTGTAGGTCTTGTCTATACCATAGGTGGTTTTTGGAACGGTACCTGCGCTTATATCAAACTCTGGTTTTATGCATCACCCCACCTCTCCTTCTCCCTTAAGCAGGCATAAGAGTGTTTTCTAAATGTGAGACACTGTTCTCTTTCCTAACTCAGTTCAAGTGTAGCCATGTTTACAGGATCTTCATAAGTGATATCTTATGACAAGTTTCTTTTTCTGTGTGACTTATTTCAGTTAGAATCATCGTACCTGAATCCACCCATTTTGCTGCTACTGGTCTTATGACATTGATTTCATGGCTCAGGGATATTCCATCGTACGTAAGTACCACAATTTTTTGAACTATTTTTATATTTCCTGGGATATTTAAGGTGTATCCAAGTTGAGGTCCTTGTAAGCAGTGCAGCCCTAAATATTGTGGTGGCTCTGTCTTATCGATTTTCAGTTTTCCCAAGGTATATTCCCTAGACTGGAAGTGCCCTTGGCTCTGTAGCTCTGTTGTTTTCTTGTTTTAGGGAACACAATGCACTCCTCCAGAGAGGCAGTTGGAAATTTACATCACGCCCATCAGCATAACAAGGCTCCCTGTTCTCCAGGGCCTGTCTTGCCTTTCTGGTTTTTACACATTTTGTGGATGTCCCTTTTGACTGGTGGGAAGTGATACTTCTTTGTAGTGGAGATTTGCATTGCCCGCTTGCTTGCTTGGCCAAAAAGTGTGTATGCGTTTTCTCCTGAATATATTCTGGAGAAAATGCATACGCCCTTTTTGGCCAAGTGCATCATTGTCGAAGTTGTGCCCCTCTTCCTGTGCTTTAAAGGCGATTCCAACGTACCTCTTGAAATCTGTTTGCTGCTATTCTGCCTCGCTTTCAAGTCCGCCTCGTTGCCATCCCTCAACAGATTTTTGGAAGATAGTTGTCCTTTATTACTCGGCCAGTTTGTGAATTGCTGTGCCCCTGAGCTCCATTTTTCAACTCGTTTTTTGTGAGCTGACCGCAAGTCCAAAATTTTGGTACAGGAACTATGCTGGTTCCCGGTTGGGGGCTGAGACTTTGGTTAATTCTTCTTCCTGCCGGAAAATTAGATTGATATGTGCCCGTCCAAATGCCTAACAGCTACTGTCTCATTGGTTCTCCCTCTTCCCTTTCATCCTCTGCCAAATTGGAAACCTGTGCGAACCAGGAGGTTAAAGGGGCTGTCTCTCCAAGTTGGGAGATTGATAGTAAAGCAGATGGAGAATCAAACCGGAGAACCAGGAGAGGGACTATTCGTTGAGTTTTAGAAACCTTTCGTATTCACAGTGTGTCCGTTCTCTAGGTTTCCCGTACATGTTATAACTGTAGTAATATTCCCTTCAACCTGGAGAGTTGGGACCCGTGGAATGGGTGCCATGCATTATTGCTTTAAAGGGTCTGCATTTGCTAACCCAATCTCACCAATCCTCTCAGTCCCAAGTGTCCAGCATTATGCCACATCCAGCTGTCGTTGTAGATAGGGTCATTCCAGGTTTCATCAGAGACCCTGAAGGAATTGTAAAGAATTTCCCAGGTTTTTTGTTTTGTTTTAGAAATTCCTTTTTATAGTGGGTGTGAGCTGATTCTCGCTGCCATGTTTATGCCAGTCTAGACACACTTGATTCCCTTACGGAGAAATATCAATATATAGGTTTTAAGATTCTTACTAGTCAGATATATTCCTCTGGGGGAAATATGGGGTTTTGAGTCCGTTTCACTGTGGAAAGTGTAGGTCTTGTCTATTCCATAGTTGGTTTTTGGAACGGTACCTGTGCTTATATCAAACTCTGATTTTATGCATCATCCCACCTCTCCTTCCCCCTTAAGCAGGCATAAGAGTGTTTTCTAAATGTGAGACACTGTTCTCTTTCCTAACTCAGTTCAAGTGTAGCCATGTTTACAGGATCTTCATAAGTGATATCTTATGATAAGTTTCTTTTTCTGTGTGACTTATTTCACTTAGAATCATCGTACCTGAATCCACCCATTTTGCTGCTACTGGTCTTATGACATTGATTTCATGGCTGAGGGATATTCCATCGTACGTAAGTACCACAATTTTTTGAACCATTTTTATATTTCCTGTGATATTTAAGGCGTACCCAAGTTGAGGTCCTTGTAAGCAGTGCAGCCCTAAATTATGGGGTGGCTCTGTCTTATTGATTTTCAGTTTTCCCAAGGTATATTCCCTAGACTGGAAGTGCCCTTGGCTCTGATGCTCTGTTGTTTACTTGTTTTAGGGAACACAATGCACTCCTCCAGAGAGGCAGTTGGCAATTTACATCCCGCCCGTCAGCATAACAGGGCTTCCTGTTCTCCAGGGCCTGTCTTGCCTTTCTGGTTTTTACACATTTTGTGGATGTCGCTTTTGACCGGTGGGAAGTGATACTTCTTTGTAGTGCAGATTTGCATTGCCCGCTTGCTTGCTTGGGCAAAAAGGGCGTATGCGTTTTCTCCAGGAGAATACGCATACGCCCTTTTTGGCCAAGTGCATCATTGTCGAAGTTGTGCCCCTCTTCCTGTGCTTTAAAGGCGATTCCAACGTACCTCTTGAAATCTGTTTCCTGCTATTCTGCCTCGCTTTCAAGTCCGCCTCGCTGCCTTCCCTCAACAGATTTTGGGACGATAGTTTTCCTTTATTCCTCGGCCAGTATTTGAATTGCTGTGCCCCAGAGCTCCATTTTTGAACTCGGTTTTGGTGAGCTGACCGCAAGTCCAAAATTTTGGTTCAGGACCTATGCTGGTTCCCGGTGGGGGGCTGAGACATTGGTTAATTCTTCTTCGTACCAGGAAATTACAGTGATATGTGCCCGTTCAATTGCCTAACAGCTACTCTCTCATTGGTTCTCCCTCTTCCCTTTCATCCTCTGCCAAATTGGCAACCTGTGAGAACCAGGAGGTTAAAGGGGCTGTCTCTCCAATTTGGGAGGTTGATAGTAAAGCAGATGGAAAGTCAAACCGGAGCACCAGGAGAGGGACAATTCGTTGAGTTTTAGAAACCTTTCGTATTCACAGGGTGTCCGTTCTCTAGGTTTCCCGTACATGTTATAGCTGTAGTAATATTCCCTTCAACCTGGAGAGTTGGGACCCATGGAATGGGTGCCAGGCATTTGTGCTTTAAAGGGGCTGCATTTGCTCACCCAATCTCACCAATCGTCTCAGTCCCAAGTGTCCCTCCTTATGCCACATCCAGCTGTCGTTGTAGATAGGGTCATTCCAGGTTTCATCAGAGACCCTGAAGGAATTGTAAAGAATTTCCCAGTTTTTTTGTTTTGTTTTTGAAATTCCTTTTTATAGTGGGTTTGAGCTGATTCTCGCTGCCATGTTTATGCCAGTCTAGACACACTTGATTCCCTTACGGAGACATATCAATACATAGGTTTTAAGATTCTTACTAGTCAGATATATTCCTCTGCGGGAAATATGGGATTTTGAGTCCCTTTCACTGAGGAAGGTGTAGGTCTTGTCTATTCCATATTTGGTTTTTGGAACGGTACCTGTGCTTATATCAAACTCTGGTTTTATGCATCACCCCACCTCTCCTTCCCCCTTAAGCAGGCATAAGAGTGTTTTCTAAATGTGAGGCACTGTTCTCTTTCCTAACTCAGTTCAAGTGTAGCCATGTTTACAGGATCTTCATAAGTGATATCTTATGATAAGTTTCTTTTTCTGTGTGACTTATTTCACTTAGAATCATCGTACCTGAATCCACCCATTCTGCTGCTACTGGTCTTATGACATTGATTTCATGGCTGAGGGATATTCCATCGTACGTAAGTACCACAATTTTTTGAACCATTTTTATATTTCCTGACATATTTAAGGTGTACCAAAGTTGAGGTCCTTGTAAGCAGTGCAGCCCTAAATTTTGGGGTGGCTCTGTCTTATTGATTTTCAGTTTTCCCAAGGTATATTCCCTAGACTGGAAGTGCCCTTGGCTCTGTAGCTCTGTTGTTTACTTGTTTTAGGGAACAAAATGTACTCCTCCAGTGATGCAGTTGGCAATTTACATCCCGCACATCAGCATAACGAGGCTCCCTGTTCTCCAGGGCCTGTCTTGTCTTTCTGGTTTTTACACATTTTGTGGATGTCCCTTTTGACCGGTGGGAAGTGATACTTCTTTGTAGTGCAGATTTGCATTGCACGCTTCTTTGCTTGGCCAAAAAGGGTGTATGCGTTTTCCCCTGAATATATTCAGGAGAAAACGCATACGCAATTTTTGCCCAAGTGCATCATTGTCGAAGTTGTGCCCCTCTTCCTGTGCTTTAAAGGCGATTCCAACGTACCTCTTGAAATCTGTTTCCTGCTATTCTGCCTCGCTTTCAAGTCCGCCTCGTTGCCTTCCCTCAACAGATTTTTGGACGATAGTTGTCCTTTATTACTCGGCCAGTTTGTGAATTGCTGTGCCCCTGAGCTCCATTATTCAACTCGTTTTTCGTGAGCTGACCGCAAGTCCAAAATTTTGGTTCAGGACCTATGATGGTTCCCGGTGGGGGGCTGAGACTTTGGTTAATTCTTCTTCCTGCCGGGAAGTTAGAGTGATATGTGCCCGTCCAAATGCCTAACAGCTACTCTCTCATTGGTTCTCCCTCTTCCCTTTCATCCTCTGCCAAATTGGCAACCTGTGCGAACCAGGTGGTTAAAGGGGCTGTCTCTACAAGTTAGGAGATTGATAGTAAAGCAGATGGAAAGTCAAACCGGAGCACCAGGAGAGGGACTATTCGTTGAGTTTTAGAAACCTTTCGTATTCACAGTGTGTCCGTTCTCTAGGTATCCTGTACATGTTATAACAGTAGTAATATTCCCTTCAACCTGGAGAGTTGGGACCCATGGAATGTGTGCCATGCATTATTGCTTTAAAGGGTCTGCATTTGCTCACCCAATCTCACCAATCCTCTCAGTCCCAATTGTCCAGCCTTATGCCACATCCAGCTGTCATTGTAGATAGGGTCATTCCAGGTTTCATCAGAGACCCTGAAGGAATTGTAAAGAATTTCCCAGTTTTTTTGTTTTGTTTTTGAAATTCATTTTTATAGTGGGTTTGAGCTGATTCTCGCTGCCATGTATATGCCAGTCTAGACACACTTGATTCCCTTACGGAGACATATCAATACATAGGTTTTAAGATTCTTACTAGTCAGATATATTCCTCTGCGGGAAATATGGCGTTTTGAGTCCCTTTCACTGACGAAGGTGTAGGTCTTGTTTATTCCATAGTTGGTTTTTGGAACGGTACATGTGCTTATATCAAACTCTGGTTTTATGCATCACCCCACCTCTCCTTCCCCCTTAAGCAGGCATAAGAGTGTTTTCTAAATGTGAGAAACTGTTCTCTTTCCTAACTCAGTTCAAGTGTAGCCATGTTTACAGGATCTTCATAAGTGATATCTTATGATAAGTTTCTTTTTCTCTGTGACTTATTTCACTTAGAATCATCGTACCTGAATCCACCCATTTTGCTGCTACTGGTCTTATGACATTGATTTCATAGCTGAGGGATATACCATTGTACGTAAGTACCACAATATTTTGAACCATTTTTATATTTCCTGCGATATTTAAGGTGTACCCAAGTTGAGGTCCTTGTAAGCAGTGCAGCCCTAAATTTTGGGGTGGCTCTGTCTTATTGATTTTCAGTTTTCCCAAGTTATATTCCCTAGACTGGAAGTGCCCTTGGCTCTGTTGTTTAATTGTTTTAGGGAACACAATGAACTCCTCCAGGGAGGCAGTTGGCAATTTACATCCCGCCCATCAGCATAACAAGGCTCCCTGTTCTCCAGGGCCTGTCTTGCCTTTCTGGTTTTTACACATTTTGTGGATGTCCCTTTTGACTGGTGGAAAGTGATACTTCTTTGTAGTGCAGATTTGCATTGCCCGCTTGCTTGCTTGGCCAAAAAGGGCGTATGCGTTTTCTCCTGAATATATTCAGGAGAAAACGCATACGCCCTTTTTGGCCAAGTGCATCATTGTCGAAGTTGTGCCCCTCTTCCTGTGCATTAAAGGCGATTCCAACGTACCTCTTGAAATCTGTTTCCTGCTATTCTGCCTCGCTTTCAAGTCCGCCCCGTTGCCTTCCCTCAACACATTTTTGGACGATAGTTGTCCTTTATTACTTGGCCAGTTTGTGAATTGCTGTGCCCCTGAGCTCCATTTTTCAACTCGTTTTTGGTGAGCTGACCGCAAGTCCAAAATTTTGGTTCAGGACCTATGCTGGTTCCCGGTGGGGGTCTGAGACTTTGGTTAATTCTTCTTCCTGCCGGGAAGTTAGAGTGATATGTGCCCGTCCAAATGCCTAACAGCTACTCTCTCATTGGTTCTCCCTCTTCCCTTTCATCCTCTGCCAAATTGGAAACCTGTGCGAACCAGGAGGTTAAAGGGGCTGTCTCTCCAAGTTGGGAGATTGATAGTAAAGCAGATGGAGAATCAAACCGGAGCACCAGGAGAGGGACTATTCGTTGAGTTTTAGAAACCTTTCGTATTCACAGTGTGTCCGTTCTCTAGGTTTCCCGTACATGTTATAACTGTAGTAATATTCCCTTCAACCTGGAGAGTTGGGACCCGAGGAATGGGTGCCATGCATTATTGCTTTAAAGGGTCTGTATTTGCTCACCCAATCTCACCAATCCTCTCAGTCCCAAGTGTCCAGCATTATGCCACATCCAGCTGTCGTTGTAGATAGGGTCATTCCAGGTTTCATCAGAGACCCTGAAGGAATTGTAAAGAATTTCCCAGGTTTTATGTTTTGTTTTAGAAATTCCTTTTTATAGTGGGTATGAGCTGATTCTCGCTGCCATGTTTATGCCAGTCTAGACACACTTGATTCCCTTACGGAGAAATATCAATATATAGGTTTTAAGATTCTTACTAGTCAGATATATTCCTCTGGGGGAAATATGGGGTTTTGAGTCCGTTTCACTGTGGAAAGTGTAGGTCTTGTCTATTCCATAGTTGGTTTTTGGAACGGTACCTGTGCTTATATCAAACTCTGATTTTATGCATCACCCCACCTCTCCTTCCCCCTTAAGCAGGCATAAGAGTTTTTTCTAAATGTGAGTCACTGTTCTCTTTCCTAACTCAGTTCAAGTGTAGCCATGTTTACAGGATCTTCATAAGTGATATCTTATGATAAGTTTCTTTTTCTGTGTGACTTATTTCACTTAGAATCATCGTACCTGAATCCACCCATTTTGCTGCTACTGGTCTTATGACATTGATTTCATGGCTGAGGGATATTCCATCGTACGTAAGTACCACAATTTTTTGAACCATTTTTATATTTCCTGGGATATTTAAGGCGTACCCAAGTTGAGGTCCTTGTAAGCAGTGCAGCCCTAAATTATGGGGTGGCTCTGTCTTATTGATTTTCAGTTTTCCCAAGGTATATTCCCTAGACTGGAAGTGCTCTTGGCTCTGAAGCTCTGTTTTTTACTTGTTTTAGGGAACACAATGCACTCCTCCAGAGAGGCAGTTGGCAATTTACATCCCGCCCGTCAGCATAACAAGGCTTCCTGTTCTCCAGGGCCTGTCTTGCCTTTCTGGTTTTTACACATTTTGTGGATGTCGCTTTTGACCGGTGGGAAGTGATACTTCTTTGTAGTGCAGATTTGCATTGCCCACTTGCTTGCTTGGGCAAAAAGGGCGTATGCGTTTTCTCCTGAATATATTCAGGAGAAAACACATACGCCCTTTTTGGCCAAGTGCATCATTGTCGAAGTTGTGCCCCTTTTCCTGTGCTTTAAAGGCGATTCCAACGTACCTCTTGAAATCTGTTTCCTGCTATTCTGCCTCGCTTTCAAGTCCGCCTCTCTGCCTTCCCTCAACAGATTTTGGGACGATAGTTTTCCTTTATTCCTCGGCCAGTATTTGAATTGCTGTGCCCCAGAGCTCCATTTTTCAACTCGGTTTTGGTGAGCTGACCGCAAGTCCAAAATTTTGGTTCAGGACCTATGCTGGTTCCCGGTGGGGGGCTGAGACATTGGTTAATTCTTCTTCCTACCAGGAAATTACAGTGATATGTGCCCGTTCAATTGCCTAACAGCTACTCTCTCATTGGTTCTCCCTCTTCCCTTTCATCCTCTGCCAAAATGGCAACCTGTGAGAACCAGGAGGTTAAAGGGGCTGTCTCTCCAATTTGGGAGGTTGATAGTAAAGCAGATGGAAAGTCAAACCGGAGCACCAGGAGAGGGACAATTCGTTGAGTTTTAGAAACCTTTCGTATTCACAGTGTGTCCGTTCTCTAGGTTTCCCGTACATGTTATAGCTGTAGTAATATTCCCTTCAACCTGGAGAGTTAGGACCCATGGAATGGGTGCCAGGCATTTGTGCTTTAAAGGGTCTGCATTTGCTCACCCAATCTCACCAATCGTCTCAGTCCCAAGTGTCCCTCCTTATGCCACATCCAGCTGTCATTGTAGACAGGGTCATTCCAGGTTTCATCAGAGACCCTGAAGGAATTGTAAAGAATTTCCCAGTTTTTTTTGTTTTGTTTTTGAAATTCATTTTTATAGTGGGTTTGAGCTGATTCTCGCTGCCATGTATATGCCAGTCTAGACACACTTGATTCCCTTATGGAGACATATCAATACATAGGTTTTAAGATTCTTACTAGTCAGATATATTCCTCTGCGGGAAATATGGGGTTTTGAGTCCCTTTCACTGAGGAAGGTGTAGGTCTTCTTTATTCCATAGTTGGTTTTTGGAACGGTACCTGTGCTTATATCAAACTCTGCTTTTATGCATCACCCCACCTCTCCTTCCCCCTTAAGCAGGCATAAGAGTGTTTTCTAAATGTGAGACACTGTTCTCTTTCCTAACTCAGTTCAAGTGTAGCCATGTTTACAGGATCTTCATAAGTGATATCTTATGATAAGTTTCTTTTTCTGTGTGACTTATTTCACTTAGAATCATCGTACCTGAATCCACCCATTTTGCTGCTACTGGTCTTATGACATTGATTTCATGGCTGAGGGATATTCCATCGTACGTAAGTACCACAATTTTTTGAACCATTTTTATATTTCCTGGGATATTTAAGGTGTACCCAAGTTGAGGTCCTTGTAAGCAGTGCAGCCCTAAATTTTGGGGTGGCTCTGTCTTATTGATTTTCAGTTTTGCCAAGGTATATTCCCTAGACTGGAAGTGCCCTTGGCTCTGTAGCTCTGTTGTTTACTTGTTTTAGGGAACACAATGAACTCCTCCAGGGAGGCAGTTGGCAATTTACATCCCGCCCATCAGCATAACAAGGCTCCCTGTTCTCCAGGGCCTGTCTTGCCTTTCTGGTTTTTACACATTTTGTGGATGTCCCTTTTGACTGGTGGAAAGTGATACTTCTTTGTATTGCAGATTTGCATTGCCCGCTTGCTTGCTTGTCCAAAAAGTCCTTATGCGTTTTCTCCTGAATATATTTAGGAGAAAACGCATACGCCCTTTTTGGCCAAGTGCATCATTGTCGAAGTTGTGCCCCTCTTCCTGTGCTTTAAAGGCGATTCCAACAGACCTCTTGAAATCTGTTTCCTGCTATTCTGCCTCGCTTTCAAGTCCGCACCGGTGCCTTCCCTCAACACATTTTTGGACGATAGTTGTCCTTTATTACTCGGCCAGTTTGTGAATTGCTGTGCCCCTGAGCTCCATTTTTCAACTCGTTTTTCGTGAGCTGACCGCAAGTCCAAAATTTTGGTTCAGGACCTATGCTGGTTCCCGGTGGGGGTCTGAGATTTTGGTTAATTCTTCTTCCTGCCGGGAAGTTAGAGTGATATGTGCCCGTCCAAATGCCTAACAGCTACTCTCTCATTGGTTCTCCCTCTTCCCTTTCATCCTCTGCCACATTGGAAACCTGTGCGAACCAGGAGGTTAAAGGGGCTGTCTCTCCAAGTTGGGAGATTGATAGTAAAGCAGATGGAAAGTCAAACCGGAGCACCAGGAGAGGGACTATTCGTTGAGTTTTAGAAACCTTTCATATTCACAGTGTGTCCGTTCTCTAGGTTTCCCGTACATGTTATAACTGTAGTAATATTCCCTTCAACCTGGAGAGTTGGGACCCATGGAATGGGTGCCATGCATTATTGCTTTAAAGGGTCTGCATTTTTTCACCCAATCTCACCAATCCTCTCAGTCCCAAGTGTCCAGACTTATGCCACATCCAGCTGTCGTTGTAGATAGGGTCATTCCAGGTTTCATCAGAGGCCCTGAAGGAATTGTAAAGAATTTCCCAATTTTTTTGTTTTGTTTTTGAAATTCATTTTTATAGTGGGTATGAGCTGATTCTCGCTGCCATGTTTATGCCAGTCTAGACACACTTGATTCCCTTACGGAGACATATCAATATATATGTTTTAAGAATCTTACTAGTCAGATATATTCCTCTGCGGGAAATATGGGGTTTTGAGTCCCTTTCACTGAGGAAGGTGTAGGTCTTGTTTATTCCATAGTTGGTTTTTGGAACGGTACCTGTGCTTATATCAAACTCTGGTTTTATGCATCACCCCACCTCTCCTTCCCCCTTAAGCAGGCATAAGAGTGTTTCCTAAATGTGCGACACTGTTCTCTTTCCTAACTCAGTTCAAGTGTAGCCATGTTTACAGGATCTTCATAAGTGATATCTTATGATAAGTTTCTTTTTCTCTGTGACTTATTTCACTTAGAATCATCGTACCTGAATCCACCCATTTTGCTGCTACTGGTCTTATGACATTGATTTCATGGCTGAGGGATATTCCATCATACGTAAGTACCACAATATTTTGTTCCATTTTTATATTTCCTGGGATATTTAAGGTGTACCCAAGTTGAGGTCCTTGTAAGCAGTGCAGCCCTAAATTTTGGGGTGGCTCTGTCTTATTGATTTTCAGTTTTCCCAAGGTATATTCCATAGACTGGTAGTGCCCTTGGCTCTGTAGCTCTGTTGTTTACTTGTTTTAGGGAACACAATGCACTCCTCCAGAGAGGCAGTTGGCAATTTACATCCCGCCCATCAGCATAACAAGGCTCCCTGTTCTCCAGGGCCTGTCTTGCCTTTCTGGTTTTTACACATTTTGTGGATGTCCCGTTTGACCGGTGGGAAGTGATACTTCTTTGTAGTGCAGATTTGCATTGCCCGCTTGCTTGCTTGGCCAAAAAGCACGTATGCGTTTTCCCCTGAATATATTGAGGACAAAACGCATACACCCTTTTTGCCCAAGTGCATCATTGTCGAAGTTGTGCCCCTCTTCTTGTGCTTTAAAGGCAATTCCAACGTACCTCTTGAAATCTGTTTCCTGCTATTCTGCCTCGCTTTCAAGTCCGCCTCTTTGCCTTCCCTCAACAGATTTTTGGACGATAGTTGTCCTTTATTACTCGGCCAGTTTGTGAATTGCTGTGCCCCTGAGCTCTATTTTACAACTCGTTTTTGGTTAGCTGACCGCAAGTCCATAATTTTGGTTCAGGACCTATGATGGTTCCCAGTGGGGGGCTGAGACTTTGGTTAATTCTTCTTCCTGCCGGGAAGTTAGAGTGATATGTGCCCGTCCAAATGCCTAACAGCTACTCTCTCATTGGTTCTCCCTCTTCCCTTACATCCTATGCCAAATTGGCAACCTGTGCGAACCAGGAGGTTAAAGGGGCTGTCTCTCCAAGTTGGGAGATTGATAGTAAAGCAGATGGAAAGTCAAACCGGAGGACCAGGAGAGGGACTATTCGTTGAGTTTTAGAAACCTTTCATATTCACAGTGTGTCCGTTCTCTAGGTTTCCCGTACATGTTATAACTGTAGTAATATTCCCTTCAACCTGGAGAGTTGGGACCCATGGAATGGGTGCCATGCATTATTGCTTTAAAGGGTCTGCATTTTTTCACCCAATCTCACCAATCCTCTCAGTCCCAAGTGTCCAGCCTTATGCCACATCCAGCTGTCGTTGTAGATAGGGTCATTCCAGGTTTCATCAGAGGCCCTGAAGGAATTGTAAAGAATTTCCCAATTTTTTTGTTTTGTTTTTGAAATTCATTTTTATAGTGGGTATGAGCTGATTCTCGCTGCCATGTTTATGCCAGTCTAGACACACTTGATTCCCTTACGGAGACATATCAATATATATGTTTTAAGATTCTTACTAGTGAGATATATTCCTCTGCGGGAAATATGGGGTTTTGAGTCCCTTTCACTGAGGAAGGTGTAGGTCTTGTTTATTCCATAGTTGGTTTTTGGAACGGTACCTGTGCTTATATCAAACTCTGGTTTTATGCATCACCCCACCTCTCCTTCCCCCTTAAGCAGGCATAAGAGTGTTTCCTAAATGTGAGACACTGTTCTCTTTCCTAAATCAGTTCAAGTGTAGCCATGTTTACAGGATCTTCATAAGTGATATCTTATGATAAGTTTCTTTTTCTCTGTGACTTATTTCACTTAGAATCATCGTATCTGAATCCACCCATTTTGCTGCTACTGGTCTTATGACATTGATTTCAAGGCTGAGGGATATTCCATCATACGTAAGTACCACAATATTTTGTTCCATTTTTATATTTCCTGGGATATTTAAGGTGTACCCAAGTTGAGGTCCTTGTAAGCAGTGCAGCCCTAAATTTTGGGGTGGCTCTGTCTTATTGATTTTCAGTTTTCCCAAGGTATATTCCATAGACTGGTAGTGCCCTTGGCTCTGTAGCTCTGTTGTTTACTTGTTTTAGGGAACACAATGCACTCCTCCAGAGAGGCAGTTGGCAATTTACATCCCGCCCATCAGCATAACAAGGCTCCCTGTTCTCCAGGGCCTGTCTTGCCTTTCTGGTTTTTACACATTTTGTGGATGTCCCGTTTGACCGGTGGGAAGTGATACTTCTTTGTAGTGCAGATTTGCATTGCCCGCTTGCTTGCTTGGCCAAAAAGCACGTATGCGTTTTCCCCTGAATATATTGAGGACAAAACGCATACGCCCTTTTTGCCCAAGTGCATCATTGTCGAAGTTGTGCCCCTCTTCTTGTGCTTTAAAGGCAATTCCAACGTACCTCTTGAAATCTGTTTCCTGCTATTCTGCCTCGCTTTCAAGTCCGCCTCTTTGCCTTCCCTCAACAGATTTTTGGACGATAGTTGTCCTTTATTACTCGGCCAGTTTGTGAATTGCTGTGCCCCTGAGCTCTATTTTACAACTCGTTTTTGGTTAGCTGACCGCAAGTCCAAAATTTTGGTTCAGGACCTATGATGGTTCCCGGTGGGGGGCTGAGACTTTGGTTAATTCTTCTTCCTGCCGGGAAGTTAGAGTGATATGTGCCCGTCCAAATGCCTAACAGCTACTCTCTCATTGGTTCTCCCTCTTCCCTTACATCCTATGCCAAATTGGCAACCTGTGCGAACCAGGAGGTTAAAGGGGCTGTCTCTCCAAGTTAGGAGATTGATAGTAAAGCAGATGGAAAGTCAAACCGGAGCACCAGGAGAGGGACTATTCGTTGAGTTTTAGAAACCTTTCGTATTCACAGTGTGTCCGTTCTCTAGGTTTCCTGTACATGTTATAACTGTAGTAATATTCCCTACAACCTGGAGAGTTGGGACCCATGGAATGGGTGCCATGCATTATTGCTTTAAAGGGTCTGCCTTTGCTCACCCAATCTCACCAATCCTCGCAGTCCCAAGTGTCCAGCCTTATGCCACATCCAGCTCTCGTTGTAGATAGGGTCATTTCAGGTTTCATCAGAGACCCTGAAGGAATTGTAAAGAATTTCCCAGGTTTTTGTTTTGTTTTTGAAATTCCTTTTTATAGTGGGTTTGAGCTGATTCTCGCTGCCATGTTTATGCCAGTCTAGACACACTTGATTCCCTTACGGAGACATATCAATACATATGTTTTAAGATTCTTACTAGTCAGATATATTCCTCTGAGGGAAAAATGGGGTTTTGATTCCCTTTCACTGAGGAAGGTGTAGGTCTTTTTTATTCGATAGTTGGTTTTTGGAACGGTACCTGTGCTTATATCAAACTCTGCTTTTATGCATCACCCCACCTCTCCTTCCCCCTTAAGCAGGCATAAGAGTGTTTTCTAAATGTGAGACACTGTTCTCTTTCCTAACTCAGTTCAAGTGTAGCCATGTTTACAGGATCTTCATAAGTGATATCTTATGATAAGTTTCTTTTTCTGTGTGACTTATTTCACTTAGAATCATCGTACCTGAATCCACCCATTTTGCTGCTACTGGTCTTATGACATTGATTTCATGGCTGAGGGATATTCCATCGTACGTAAGTACCACAATTTTTTGAACCATTTTTATAGTTCCTGGCATATTTAAGTTGTACCCAAGTTGAGGTCCTTGTAAGCAGTGCAGCCCTAAATTTTGGGGTGGCTCTGTCTTATTGATTTTCAGTTTTCCCAAGGTATATTCCCTAGACTGGAAGTGCCCTTGGCTCTGAAGCTCTGTTGTTTACTTGTTTTAGGGAACACAATGCACTCCTCCAGAGAGGCAGTTGGCAATTTACATCCCGCCCGTCAGCATAACAAGGCTTCCTGTTCTCCAGGGCCTGTCTTGCCTTTCTGGTTTTTACACATTTTGTGGATGTCGCTTTTGACCGGTGGGAAGTGATACTACTTTGTAGTGCAGATTTGCATTGCCCGATTCCTTGCTTGGGCAAAAAGGGCGTATGCGTTTTCTCCTGAATATATTCAGGAGAAAACGCATACGCCCTTTTTGGCCAAGTGCATCATTGTCGAAGTTGTGCCCCTCTTCCTGTGCTTTAAAGGCGATTCCAACGTACCTCTTGAAATCTGTTTCCTGCTATTCTGCCTCGCTTTCAAGTCCGCCTCACTGCCTTCCCTCAACAGATTTTGGGACGATAGTTTTCCTTTATTCCTCGGCCAGTATTTGAATTGCTGTGCCCCAGGCTCCATTTTTCAACTCGGTTTTGGTGAGCTGACCGCAAGTCCAAAATTTTGGTTCAGGACCTATGCTGGTTCCCGGTGGGGGGCTGAGACTTTTGTTAATTCTTCTTCCTACCAGGAAATTACAGTGATATGTGCCCGTTCAATTGCCTAACAGCTTCTCTCTCATTGGTTCTCCCTCTTCCCTTTCATACTCTGCCAAATTTGCAACCTGTGAGAACCAGGAGGTTAAAGGGGCTGTCTCTCCAATTTGGGAGGTTGATAGTAAAGCAGATGGAAAGTCAAACCGGAGCACCAGGAGAGGGACAATTCGTTGAGTTTTAGAAACCTTTCGTATTCACAGTGTGTCCGTTCTCTAGGTTTCCCGTACATCTTATAGCTGTAGTAATATTCCTTTCAACCTGGAGAGTTGGGACGCATGGAATGGGTGCCAGGCATTTGTGCTTTAAAGGGTCTGCATTTGCTCACCCAATCTCACCAATCGTCTCAGTCCCAAGTGTCCCTCCTTATGCCACATCCAGCTGTCGTTGTAGATAGGGTCATTCCAGGTTTCATCAGAGACCCTGAAGGAATTGTAAAGAATTTCCCAGTTTTTTTGTTTTGTTTTTGAAATTTCTTTTTATAGTGGGTTTGAGCTGATTCTCGCTGCCATGTTTATGCCAGTCTAGACACACTTGATTCCCTTACGGAGACATATCAATACATAGGTTTTAAGATTCTTACTAGTCAGATATATTCCTCTCCGGGAAATATGGGGTTTTGAGTCCCTTTCCCTGAGGAAGGTGTAGGTCTTGTCTATTCCATATTTGGTTTTTGGAATGGTACCTGTGCTTATATCAAACTCTGGTTTTATGCATCACCCCACCTCTCCTTCCCCCTTAAGCAGGCATAAGAGTGTTTTCTAAATGTGAGACACTGTTCTCTTTCCTAACTCAGTTCAAGTATAGCCATGTTTACAGGATCTTCATAAGTGATATCTTATGATAAGTTTCTTTTTCTCTGTGACTTATTTCACTTAGAATCATCGTACCTGAATCCACCCATTTTGCTTCTACTGGTCTTATGACATTGATTCATGGCTGAGGGATATTCCATCGTACGTAAGTACCACAATTTTTTGAACCATTTTTATATTTCCTGACATATTTAAGGTGTACCAAAGTTGAGGTCCTTGTAAGCAGTGCAGCCCTAAATTTTGGGGTGGCTCTGTCTTATTGATTTTCATTTTTCGCAAGGTATATTCCCTAGACTGGAAGTGCCCTTGGCTCTGTAGCTCTGTTGTTTACTTGTTTTAGGGAACAAAATGTACTCCTGCAGTGAGGCAGTTGGCAATTTACATCCCGCACATCAGCATAACAAGGCTCCCTGTTCTCCAGGGCCTGTCTTGCCTTTCTGGTTTTTACACATTTTGTGGATGTCCCTTTTGACCGGTGGGAAGTGATACTTCTTTGTAGTGCAGATTTGCATTGCACGCTTGTTTGCTTGGCCAAAAAGGGTGTATGCGTTTTCCCCTGAATATATTCAGGAGAAAACGCATACGCAATTTTTGCCCAAGTGCATCATTGTCGAAGTTGTGCCCCTCTTCCTGTGCTTTAAAGGCGATTCCAACGTACCTCTTGAAATCTGTTTCCTGCTATTCTGCCTCGCTTTCAAGTCCGCCTCGTTGCCTTCCCTCAACAGATTTTTGGACAATAGTTGTCCTTTATTACTCGGCCAGTTTGTGAATTGCTGTGCCCCTGAGCTCCATTTTTCAACTCGTTTTTGGTGAGCTGACCGCAAGTCCAAAATTTTGGTTCAGGACCTATGATGGTTCCCGGTGGGGGGCTGAGACTTTGGTTAATTCTTCTTCCTGCCGGGAAGGTAGAGTGATATGTGCCCGTCCAAATGCCTAACAGCTACTCTCTCATTGGTTCTCCCTCTTCCCTTTCATCCTCTGCCAAATTGGCAACCTGTGCGAACCAGGAGGTTAAAGGGGCTGTCTCTACAAGTTAGGAGATTGATAGTAAAGCAGATGGAAAGTCAAACCGGAGCACCAGGAGAAGGACTATTCGTTGAGTTTTAGAAACCTTTCGTATTCACAGTGTGTCCGTTCTCTAGGTTTCCTGTACATGTTATAAGTGTAGTAATATTCCCTTCAAACTGGAGAGTTGGGACCCATGGAATGTGTGCCATGCATTATTGCTTTAAAGGGTCTGCATTTGCTCACCCAATCTCACCAATCCTCTCAGTCCCAATTGTCCAGCCTTATGCCACATCCAGCTGTCATTGTAGATAGGGTCATTCCAGGTTTCATCAGAGACCCTGAAGGAATTGTAAAGAATTTCCCAGTTTTTTTGTTTTGTTTTTGAAATTCATTTTTATAGTGGGTTTGAGCTGATTCTCGCTGTCATGTATATGCCAGTCTAGACACACTTGATTCCCTTACGGAGACATATCAATACATAGGTTTTAAGATTCTTACTAGTCAGATATATTCCTCTGCAGGAAATATGGGGTTTTGAGTCCCTTTCACTGAGGAAGGTGTAGGTCTTGTTTATTCCATAGTTGGTTTTTGGAACGGTACGTGTGCTTATATCAAACTCTGGTTTTATGCATCACCCCACCTCTCCTTCCCCCTTAAGCAGGCATAAGAGTGTTTTCTAAATGTGAGACACTGTTCTCTTTCCTAACTCAGTTCAAGTGTAGCCATGTTTACAGGATCTTCATAAGTGATATCTTATGATAAGTTTCTTTTTCTCTGTGACTTATTTCACTTAGAATCATCGTACCTGAATCCACCCATTTTGCTGCTACTGGTCTTATGACATTGATTTCATGGCTGAGGGATATTCCATCGTATGTAATTACCACAATATTTTGAACCATTTTTATATTTCCTGCGATATTTAAGGTGTACCCAAGTTGAGGTCCTTGTAAGCAGTGCAGCCCTAAATTTTGGGGTGGCTCTGTCTTATTGATTTTCAGTTTTCCCAAGGTATATTCCCTAGACTGGAAGTGCCCTTGGCTCTGTAGCTCTGTTGTTAATTTGTTTTAGGGAACACAATGCACTCCTCCAGAGAGGCAGTTGGCAATTTACATCCCGCCCATCATCATAACAATGCACCCTGTTCTCCAGGGCCTGTCTTGCCTTTCTGGTTTTTACACATTTTGTGGATGTCCCTTTTGACCGGTGGGATGTGATACTCCTTTGTAGTGCAAATTTGCATTGCCCACTTGCTTGTTTGGCCAAAAAGGGCGTATGCGTTTTCTCCTGAATATATTTAGGAGAAAACGAATACGCCATTTTTGGCCAAGTGCATCATTGTCGAAGTTGTGCCCCTCTTCCTGTGCTTTAAAGGCGATTCCGACGTACCTCTTGAAATCTGTTTCCTGCTATTCTGCCTCGCTTTCAAGTCCGCCTCGTTGCCTTCCCTCAACAGATTATTGGACGATAGTTGTCCTTTATTACTCGGCCAGTTTGTGAATTGCTGTGCCCGTGAGCTCCATTTTTCAACTCGTTTTTGGTGAGCTGACCGCAAGTCCAAAATTTTGGTTCAGGACCTATGATGGTTCCCGGTGGGGGGCTGAGACTTTGGTTAATTCTTCTTCCTGCCGGGAAGTTAGAGTGATATGTGCCCGTCCAAATGCCTAACAGCTACTCTCTCATTGGTTCTCCCTCTTCCCTTTCATCCTCTGCCAAATTGGCAACCTGTGCGAACCAGGAGGTTAAAGGGGCTGTCTCTACAAGTTGGGAGGTTATAGTAAAGCAGATGGAAAATCAAACTGGAGCACCAGGAGACGGACTATTCGTTGAGTTTTAGAAACCTTTCATATTCACAGTGTGTCCGTTCTCTAGGTTTCCTGTACATGTTATAACTGTAGTAATATTCCCTTCAACCTGGAGAGTTGGGACCCATGGAATGGGTGCCATGCATTATTGCTTTAAAGGGTCTGCATTTGCTCACCCAATCTCACCAATCCTCTCAGTCCCAAGTGTCCAGCCTTATGCCACATCCAGCTGTCGTTGTAGATAGGGTCATTCCAGGTTTCATCAGAGACCCTGAAGGAATTGTAAAGAATTTCCCAGTTTTTTTGTTTTGTTTTTGAAATTCCTTTTTATAGTTCGTTTGAGCTGATTCTCGCTGCCATGTTTATGCCAGTCTAGAGACACTTGATTCCCTTACGGAGACATATCAATTCATAGGTTTTAAGATTCTTACTAGTCAGATATATTCCTCTGAGGGAAATATGGGGTTTTGAGTCCGTTTCACTGTGGAAGGTGTAGGTCTTGTCTATTCCATAGTTGGTTTTTGGAACGGTACCTGTGCTTATATCAGACTCTGCTTTTATGCTTCACCCCACCTCTCCTTCCCCCTTAAGCTGGCATAAGAGTGTTTTCTAAATGTGAGACACTGTTCTCTTTCCTAACTCAGTTCAAGTTTAGCCATGTTTACAGGATCTTCATAAGTGATATCTTATGATAAGTTTCTTTTTCTGTGTGACTTATTTCACTTAGAATCATCGTACCTGAATCCACCCATTTTGCTGCTACTGGTCTTATGACATTGATTTCATGGCTGAGGGACATTCCATCGTACGTAAGTACCACAATTTTTTGAACCATTTTTATATTTCCTGGGATATTTAAGGCGTACCCAAGTGGAGGTCCTTGTAAGCAGTGCAGCCCTAAATTTTGGGGTGGCTCTATCTTATTGATTTTCATTTTCCCAAGGTATATTCCCTAGACTGGAAGTGCCCTTGGCTCTGTAGCTCGGTTGTTTACTTGTTTTAGGGAACACAATGAACTCCTCCAGAGAGGCAGTTGGCAATTTACATCCCGCTCATCAGCATAACAAGGCTCCCTGTTCTCCAGGGCCTGTCTTGCCTTTCTGGTTTTTACATATTTTGTGGATGTCGCTTTTGACAGGTGGGAAGTGATACTTCTTTGTAGTGCAGATTTGCATTGCCCGCTTGCTTGCTTGGCCAAAAAGGGCGTATGCGTTTTCTCCTGAATATATTCAGGAGAAAACGCATACGCCCTTTTTGGCCAAGTGCATCATTGTCGAAGTTGTGCCCCTCTTCCTGTGCTTTAAAGGCGATTCCAACGTACCTCTTGAAATCTGTTTCCTGCTATTCTTCCTCGGTTTCAAGTCCGCCTCGTTGCCTTCCCTCAACAGATTTTTGGAAGATAGTTGTCCTTTATTACTTGGCCAGTTTGTTAATTGCTGTGTCCCTGAGCTCCATTTTTCAACTCGTTTTTTGTGAGCTGACCGCAAGTCCAAAATTTTGGTTCAGGACCTATGCTGGTTCCCGGTGGGGGGCTGAGACTTTGGTTAATTTTTCTTCCTGCAGGGAAGTTAGAGTGATATGTGCCCGTCCAAATGCCTAACAGCTACTGTCTCATTGGTTCTCCCTCTTCCCTTTCATCCTCTGCCAAATTGGCAACCCTTGCGCACCAGAAGGTTAAAGGGTCTGTCTCTCCAAGTTGGGAGGTTGATAGTAAAGCAGATGGAAAGTCAAACCGGAGCACCGGGTGTGGGACTATTCATTGAGTTTTAGAAACCTTTCGTATTCACAGTGTGTCCGTTCTCTAGGTTTCCCGTACATGTTATAGCTGTAGTAATATTCCCTTCAACCCGGAGAGTTGTGACCCATGGAATGGGAGCCAGGCATTTGTGCTTTAAAGGGTCTGCATTTGCTCACCTCATCTCACCAATCCTCTCAGTCCCAAGTGTCCAGCCTTATGCCACATCCAGCTGTCGTTGTAGATACGGTCTTCCAGGTTTCATCAGAGACCCTGAATGAATTGTAAAAAATTTCGCAGTTTTTTTGTTTTGTTTTTGAAATTCCTTTTTATAGTGGGTTTGAGCTGATTCTCGCTGCAATGTTTATGCCAGTCTAGACACACTTGATTCCCTTACGGAGACATATCAATACATAGGTTTTAAGATTCTTACTAGTCAGATATATTCCTCTGCGGGACATATGGGATTTTGAGTCCCTTTCACTGAGGAAGGTGTAGGTCTTGTCTATTCCATAGTTGGTTTTTGGTACGGTACCTGTGCTTATATCAAACTCTGGTTTTATGCATCACCCCAAATCTCCTTCCCCCTTAAGCAGGCATAACACTGTTTTCTAAATGTGAGACACTGTTCTCTTTCCTAACTCAGTTCAAGTGTAGCCATGTTTACAGGATCTTCATAAGTGATATCTTATGATAAGTTTCTTTTTCTGTGTGACTTATTTCACTTAGAATCATCGTAACTGAATCCACCCATTTTGCTGCTACTGGTCTTATGACATTGATTTCATGTTTGAGGGATATCCCATCGTACGTAAGTACCACAATTTTTTGAACCATTTTTATATTTCCTGGGATATTTAAGGTGTACCCAAGTTGAGGTCCTTGTAAGCAGTGCAGCCCTAAATTTTGGGGTGGCTCTGTCTTATTGATTTTCAGTTTTCCCAAGGTATATTCCCTAGACTGGAAGTGCTCTTGGCTCTGTAGCTGTGTTCTTTACTTGTTTTAGGGAACACAATGTACTCCTCCAGTGAGGCAGTTGGCAAATTACATGCCGCCCATCAGCATAACAAGGCTCCCTGTTCTCCAGGGCCTGTCTTGCCTTTCTGGTTTTTACACATTTTGTGGATGTCCATTTTGACCGGTGGGGAGTGATACTTCTTTGTAGTGCAGATTTGCATTGCACGCTTGTTTGCTTGGCCAAAAATGGTGTAGGCGTTTTCCCCTGAATATATTCATTAGAAAACGCATACGAAATTTTTGCCCAAGTACATCATTGTCGAAGTTGTGCCCCTCTTCCTGTGCTTTAAAGGCGATTCCGACGTACCTCTTGAAATCTGTTTCATGCTATTCTGCCTCGCTTTCAAGTCCGCCTCGTTGCCTTCCCTCAACAGATTTTTGGACGATAGTTGTCCTTTATTACTCGGCCAGTTTGTGAATTGCTGTGCCCCTGAGCTCCATTTTTCAACTCGTTATTGGTGATCTGACCGCAAGTCCAAAATTTTGGTTCAGGACCTATGCTGGTTCCCGGTGGGGGGCTGAGACTTTGGTTAATTCTTCTTCCTGCCGGGAAGTTAGAGTGATATGTGCCCGTCCAAATGCCTAACATCTACTGTCTCATTGGTTCTCCCTCTTCCCTTTCATCCTCTGCCAAATTGGCAACCTGTGCGAACCAGGAGGTTAAAGGGGCTGTCTCTCCAAGTTGGGAGGTTGATAGTAAAGCAGATGGAAAGTCAAACCGGAGCACCAGGAGAGGGACTATTCGTTGAGTTTTAGAAACCTTTCGTATTCACAGTGTGTCCGTTCTCTAGGTTTCCGGTACATGTTTTAACTGTAGTAATATTCCCTTCAACCTGGAGAGTTGGGACCCATGGAATGGGTGCCATGCATTATTGCTTTAAAGGGTCTGCATTTGCTCACCCAATCTCACCAATCCTCTCAGTCCCAATTGTCCAGCCTTATGCCACATCCAGCTGTCATTGTAGATAGGGTCATTCCAGGTTTCATCAGAGACCCTGAAGGAATTGTAAAGAATTTCCCAGTTTTTTTGTTTTGTTTTTGAAATTCATTTTTATAGAGGGTTTGAGCTGATTCTCGCTGCCATGTATATGCCAGTCTAGACACACTTGATTCCCTTACAGAGACATATCAATACATAGGTTTTAAGTTTCTTACTAGTCAGATATATTCCTCTGCGGGAAATATGGGGTTTTGAGTCCCTTTCACTGAGGAAGGTGTAGGTCTTGTTTATTCCATAGTTGGTTTTTGGAACGGTACCTGTGCTTATATCAAACTCTGGTTTTATGCATCACCCCACCTCTCCTTCCCCCTTAAGCAGGCATAAGAGTGTTTTCTAAATGTGAGACACTGTTCTCTTTCCTAACTCAGTTCAAGTGTAGCCATGTTTACAGGATCTTCATAAGTGATATCTTATGATAAGTTTCTTTTTCTCTGTGACTTATTTCACTTAGAATCATCGTACCTGAATCCACCCATTTTGCTGCTACTGGTCTTATGACATTGATTTCATGGCTGAGGGATATTCCATCGTACGTAAGTACCACAATATTTTGAACCATTTTTATATTTCCTGCGATATTTAAGGTGTACCCAAGTTGAGGTCCTTGTAAGCAGTGCAGCCCTAAATTTTGGGGTGGCTCTGTCTTATTGATTTTCAGTTTTCCCAAGGTATATTCCCTAGACTGGAAGTGCCCTTGGCTCTATAGCTCTGCTGTTTACCTGTTTTAGGGAACACAATGAACTCCTCCAGGGAGGCAGTTGTCAATTTACATCCCGCCCATCAGCATAACAAGGCTCCCTGTTCTCAAGGGCCTGTCTTGCCTTTCTGGTTTTTACACATTTTGTGGATGTCCCTTTTGACCGGTGGAAAGTGATACATCTTTGTACTGCAGATTTGCATTGCCCGCTTGCTTGCTTGGCCAAAAAGGGTGTATGCGTTTTCTCCTCAATATATTCAGGAGAAAACGCATACGCCCTTTTTGGCCAAGTGCATCATTGTCGAAGTTGTGCCCCTCTTCCTGTGCTTTAAAGGCAATTCCAACGTACCTCTTGAAATCTGATTCCTGCTATTCTGCCTCGCTTTCAAGTCCGCCCCGTTGCCTTCCCTCAACACATTTTTGGACGATAGTTGTCCTTTATTACTCGGCCAGTTTGTGAATTGCTGTGCCCCTGAGCTCCATTTTTCAACTCGTTTTTGGTGAGCTGACCGCAAGTCCAAAATTTTGGTTCAGGACCTATGCTGGTTCCCGGTGGGGGTCTGAGATTTTGGTTAATTCTTCTTCCTGCCGGGAAGTTAGAGTGATATGTGCCCGTCCAAATGCCTAACAGCTACTCTCTCATTGGTTCTCCCTCTTCCCTTTCATCCTCTGCCAAATTGGAAACCTGTGCGAACCAGGAGGTAAAAGGGGCTGTCTCTCCAAGTTTGGAGATTGATAGTAAAGCAGATGGAAAGTCAAACCGGAGCACCAGGAGATGGACTATTCGTTGAGTTTTAGAAACCTTTCATATTCACAGTGTGTCCGTTCTCTAGGTTTCCCGTATATGTTATAACTGTAGTAATATTCCCTACAACCTGCAGAGTTGGGACCCATGGAATGGGTGCCATGCATTATTGCCTTAAAGGGTCTGCCTTTGCTCACCCAATCTCACCAATCCTCTCAGTCCCAAGTGTCCAGCCTTATGCCACATCCAGCTGTCGTTGTAGATAGGGTCATTACAGGTTTCATCAGAGACCCTGAAGGAATTGTAAAGAATTTCCCAGGTTTTTTGTTTTGTTTTTGAAATTCCTTTTTATAGTGGGTTTGAGCTGATCCTCGCTGCCATGTATATGCCAGTCTAGACACACTTGATTCCCTTACGGAGACATATCAATACATAGTTTTAAGATTCTTACTAGTCAGATATATTCCTCTGCGGGAAATATGGGGTTTTGAGTCCGTTTCACTGAGGAAGGTGTAGGTCTTGTCTATTCCATAGTTGGTTTTCAGAACGGTACCTGTGCTTATATCAAACTCTGGTTTTATGCATCACCCCACCTCTCCTTCCCCCTTAAGCAGGCATAAGAGTGTTTTTTAAATGTGAGACACTGTTCTCTTTCCTAACTCAGTTCAAGTGTAGCCATGTTTACAGGATCTTCATAAGTGATATCTTATGATAAGTTTCTTTTTCTGTGTGACTTATTTCACTTAGAATCATCGTACCTGAATCCACCCATTTTGCTGCTACTGGTCTTATGACATTGATTTCATGGCTGAGGGATATTCCATCGTACGTAAGTACCAGAATTTTTTGAACCATTTTTATATTTCCTGGGATATTTAAGGCGTACCCAAGTTGAGGTCCTTGTAAGCAGTGCAGCCCTAAATATTGTGGTGGCTCTGTCTTATTGATTTTCAGTTTTCCCAAGGTATATTCCCTAGACTGGAAGTGCCCTTGGCTCTGTAGCTCTGTTGTTTACTTGTTTCAGGGAACACAATGCACTCCTCCAGAGAGGCAGTTGGCAATTTACATCCCGCCCATCAGCATAACAAGGCTCCCTGTTCTCCAGGGCCTGTCTTGCCTTTCTGGTTTTTACACATTTTGTGGATGGCCCTTTTGACCAGTGGGAAGTGATACTTCTTTGTAGTGCAGATTTGCATTGCCCGCTTGCTTGCTTGGCCAAAAAGGGCGTATGTGTTTTCTCCTGAATATATTCAGGAGGAAACGCATACGCCCTTTTTGGCCAAGTGCATCATTGTCGAAGTTGTGCCCCTCTTCCTGTGTTTAAATGCGATTCCAACGTACCTCTTGAAATCTGTTTCCTGCTATTCTGCCTCGCTTTCAAGTCCGCCTCGTTGCCTTCCCTCAACAGATTTTTGGACGATAGTGGACTTTTATTACTCGGCCAGTTTGTTAATTGCTGTTCCCCTGAGCTCCATTTTTCAACTCGTTTCTTGTGAGATGACCGCAAGTCCAAAATTTTGGTTCAGGATCTATGCTGGTTCCCGGTGGGGGGCTGAGACTTTGGTTAATTTTTCTTCCTGCCGGGAATTTAGAGTGATATGTGCCCGTCCAAATGCCTAACAGCTACTGTCTCATTGGTTCTCCCTCTTCCCTTTCATCCTCTGCCAAATTGGCAACCTGTGTGAACCAGGAGGTTAAAGGGTCTGTCTCTCCAAGTTGGGATGTTGATAGTAAAGCAGATGGAAAGTCAAACCGGAGCACCGGGAGTGGGACTATTCGTTGAGTTTTAGAAACCTTTCATATTCACAGTGTGTCCGTTCTCTAGGTTTCCCGTACATGTTATAGCTGTAGTAATATTCCCTTCAACGTGGAGAGTTGGGACCCATGGAATGGGGGCCAGGCATTTGTGCTTTAAAGGGTCTACGTATGCTCACCCAATCTCACCATTCGTCTCAGTCCCAAGTGTCCCTCTTTATGCCACATCCAGCTGTCATTGTAGATAGGGTCATTCCAGGTTTCATCAGAGACCCTGAAGGAATTGTAAAGAATTTCCCAGTTTTTTTGTTTTGTTTTTGAAATTCCTTTTTATAGTGGGTTTGAGCTGATTCTCGCTGCCATGTTTATGCCAGTCTAGACACACTTGATTCCCTTATGGAGACATATCAATACATAGGTTTTAAGATTCTTACTAGTCAGATATATTCCTCTGCGAGAAATATGGGGTTTTGAGTCCCTTTCACTGAGGAAGGTGTAGGTCTTGTCTATTCCATAGTTGGTTTTTGGAACGGTACCTGTGCTTATATCAAACTCTGGTTTTATGCATCACCCCACCTCTCCTTCCCCCTTAAGCAGGCATAAGAGTGTTTTCTAAATGTGAGACACTATTCTCTTTCCTAACTCAGTTCAAGTGTAGCCATGTTTACAGGATCTTCATAAGTGATATCTTATGATAAGTTTCTTTTTCTCTGTGACTTATTTCACTTAGAATCATCGTATCTGAATCCACCCATTTTGCTGCTACTGGTATTATGACATTTATTTCATGGCTGAGGGATATTCCATCATACGTAAGTACCACAATATTTTGAACCATTTTTATATTTCCTGACATATTTAAGATGTACCCAAGTTGAGGTCCTTGTAAGCAGTGCAGCCCTAAATTTTGGGGTGGCTCTGTCTTATTGATTTTCAGTTTTCCCAATGTATATTCCCTAGACTGGAAGTGCCCTTGGCTCTGTAGCTCTGTTGTTTACTTGTTTTAGGGAACACAATGAGCTCCTCCAGAGAGGCAGTTGGCAATTTACATCCCACCCATCAGCATAACAAGGCTCCCTGTTCTCCAGGGCCTGTCTTGCCTTTCTGATTTTTACACATTTTGCGGATGTTGCTTTTGACCGGTGGGAAGTGATACTACTTTGTAGTGCAGATTAGCATTGCCCGCTTGCTTGCTTGGCCAAAAAGGGCGTATGCGTTTTCTCCTGAATATATTCAGGAGAAAACGCATACGTCCTTTTTGGCCAAGTGCATCATTGTCGAAGTTGTGCCCCTCTTCCTGTGCTTTAAATGCGATTCCAACGTACCTCTTGAATTCTGTTTCCTGCTATTCTGCCTCGCTTTCAAGTCCGCCTCGTTGCCTTCCCTCAACAGATTTTTGGACGATAGTTGTCCTTTATTACTTGGCCAGTTTGTGAATTGCTGTGCCCCTGAGCTCCATTTTTCAACTCGTTTTTTGTGAGCTGACCGCAAGTCCAAAATTTTGGTTCAGGACCTATGCTGTTTCCCGGTGGGGGGCTTAGACTTTGGTTAATATTTCTTCCTGCCGGGAAGTTAGAGTGATATGTGCCCGTCCAAATGCCTAACAGCTACTGTCTCATTGGTTCTCCCTCTTCCCTTTCATCCTCTGCCAAATTGGCAACCTGTGCGAACCAGGAGGTTAAAGGGTCTGTCTCTCCAAGTTGGGAGGTTGATAGTAAAGCAGATGGAAAGTCAAACCGGAGCACCGGGAGTGGGACTATTCGTTGAGTTTTAGAAACCTTTCGTATTCACAGTGTGTCCGTTCTCTAGGTTTCCCGTACATGTTATGGCTGTAGTAATATTCCCTTCAACCTTCAGAGTTGTGACCCATGGAATGGGGGCCAGGCATTTGTGCTTTAAAGGGCCTGCATTTGCTCACCCAATCTCACCATTCGTCTCAGTCCCAAGTGTCCCTCCTTATGCCACATCCAGGTGTCATTGTAGATAGGGTCATTCTAGGTTTCATCAGAGACCCTGAAGGAATTGTAAAGAATTTCCCAGTTTTTTTGTTTTGTTTTTGAAATTCCTTTTTATAGTGGGTTTGAGCTGATTCTCGCTCCCATGGTTATGCCTGTCTAGACACACTTGATTCCCTTACGGAGACATATCAATACATAGGTTTTAAGATTCTTACTAGTCAGATATATTACACTGCGGGAAATATGGGGTTTTGAGTCCCTTTCACTGAAGAACGTGTAGGTCTTGTCTATTCCATAGTTGGTTTTTGGAACTGTACCTGTGCTTATATCAAACTCTGGTTTTATGCATCACCCCACCTCTCCTTCCCCCTTAAGCAGGCATAAGAGTGTTTTCTAAATATGAGACACTGTTCTCTTCCCTAACTCAGTTCAAGTGTAGCCATGTTTACAGGATCTTCATAAGTGATATCTTATGATAAGTTTCTTTTTCTGTGTGACTTATTTCACTTAGAATCATCGTACCTTAATCCACCCATTTTGATGCTACTGGTCTTATGACATTGATTTCATGGCTGAGGGATATTCCATCTTACGTAAGTACCACAATTTTTTGAACCATTTTTATATTTCCTGGCATATTTAAGGTGTACCAAATTTGAGGTCCTTGTAAGCAGTGCAGCCCTAAATTTTGGGGTGGCTCTGTCTTATTGATTTTCAGTTTTCCCAAGGTATATTTCCTAGACTGGAAGTGCCCTTGGCTCTGTAGCTTTGTTCTTTACTTGTTTTAGGGAACACAATGTACTCCTCCAGAGAGGCAGTTGGCAATTTACATCCCGCCCATCAGCATAACAAGGCTCCCTGTTGTCCAGGGCCTGTCTTGCCTTTCTGGTTTTTACACATTTTCTGGATGTCCCTTTTGACCAGTGGGAAGTGATACTTCTTTGTAGTGCAGATTTGCATTGCCCGCTTGCTTGCTTGGCCAAAAAGGACGTATGCGTTTTCCCTTTAATATATTCAGGAGAAAACGCATACGCCCTTTTTGGCCAAGTGCATCATTGTCGAAGTTGTGCCCCTCTTCCTGTGCTTTAAAGGCGATTCCAACGTACCTCTTGAAATCTGTTTCCTGCTATTCTGCCTCGCTTTCAAGTCCGCCTCGTTGCCTTCCCTCAACAGATTTTTGGACGATAGTTGTCCTTTATTACTCGGCCAGTTTGTGAATTGCTGTGCCCCTGAGCTCCATTTTTCAACTCGTTTTTGGTGAGCTGACCGCAAGTCCAAAATTTTGGATCAGGACCTATGATAGTTCCCGGTGGGGGGCTGAGACTTTGGTTAATTCTTCTTCCTGCCGGGAAATTACAGTGATATGTGCCCGTCCAAATGCCTAACAGCTACTCTCTCATTCGTTCTCCCTCTTCCTTTCATCCTCTGCCAAATTAGCAATCTGTGTGAACCAGGAGGTTAAAGGGGCTGTCTCTACAAGTTAGGAGATTGATAGTAAAGCAGATGGAAAGTCAAACCGGAGCACAAGGAGAGGGACTATTCGTTGAGTTTTAGAAACCTTTCGTATTCACAGTGTGTCCGTTCTCTAGGTTTCCTGTACATGTTATAAATGTAGTAATATTCCCTTCAACCTGTAGAGTTGGGACCCATGGAATGGGTGCCATGCATTATTGCTTTAAAAGGTCGGCATTTGCTCACCAAAGCTCACCAATCCTCTCAGTCCCAAGTGTCCAGCCTTATGCCACATCCAGCTGTCGTTGTAGATAGGGTCATTCCAGGTTTCATCAGAGACCCTGAAGGAATTGTAAAGAATTTCCCAGTTTTTTTGTTTTGTTTTTGAAATTCCTTTTTATAGTGGGTTTGAGCTGATTCTCGCTGCCATGTTTATGCCAGTCTAGACACACTTGATTCCCTTACAGAGACATATCAATACATAGGTTTTAAGATTCTTACTAGTCAGATATATTCCTCTGCGGGAAATATGGGATTTTGAGTCCCTTTCACTGAGGAAGGTGTAGGTCTTGTCTATTCCATAGTTGGTTTTTGGAACGGTACCTGTGCTTATATCAAACTCTGGTTTTATGCATCACCCCACCTCTCCTTCCCCCTTAAGCAGGCATAAGAGTGTTTTCTAAATGTGATACACTGTTCTCTTTCCTAACTCAGTTCAAGTGTAGCCATGTTTACAGGATCTTCATAAGTGATATCTTATGATAAGTTTCTTTTTCTGTGTGACTTATTTCACTTAGAATCATCGTACCTGAATCCACCCATTTTGCTGCTACTGGTCTTATGACATTGATTTCATGGCTGAGGGATATTCCATCGTACATAAGTACCACAATTTTTTGAACCATTTTTATATTTCCTGGCATATTTAAGGTGTACCAAAGTTGAGGTCCTTGTAAGCAGTGCAGCCCTAAATTTTGGGGTGGCTCTGTCTTATTGATTTTCAGTTTTCCCAAGGTATATTCCCTAGACTGGAAGTTCCCTTGGCTCTGTAGCTCTGTTCTTTACTTGTTTTAGGGAACACAATGTACTCCTCCAGGGAGGCAGTTGGCAATTTACATCCCGCCCATCAGCATAAAAAGGCTCCCTGTTCTCCAGGGCCTGTCTTGCCTTTCTGGTTTTTACATATTTTGTGGATGTCCCTTTTGACCGGTGGGAAGTGATACTTCTTTGTAGTGCAGATTTGCATTGCCCGCTTGTTTGCTTGGCCCAAAAGGGCGTATGCGTTTTCCCCTGAATATATTCAGGAGAAAACGCATACGCCCTTTTTGGACAAGTGCATCATTGTCGAAGTTGTGCCCCTCTTCCTGTGCTTTAAAGGCGATTCCAACGTACCTCTTGAAATCTGTTTCCTGCTATTCTGCCTCGCTTTCAAGTCCGCCTGGTTGCCTTCCCTCAACAGATTTTTGGACGATGGTTGTCCTTTATTACTCGGCCAGTTTGTGAATTGCTGTGCCCCTGAGCTCCTTTTTTCAACTCGTTTTTGGTGAGCTGACCGCAAGTCCAAAATTTTGGTTCAGGACCTATGATGGTTCCAGGTGGGGGGCTGAGACTTTGGTTAATTCTTCATCCTGCCGGGAAGTTAGAGTGATATGTCCCCGTCCAAATGCCTACAAGCTACTCTCTCATTGGTTCTCCCTCTTCCCTTTCATCCTCTGCCAAATTGGCAACCTGTGCGAACCAGTATGTTAAAGGGGCTGTCTCTCCAAGTTGGGAGATTGATAGTAAAGCAGTCAGAAAGTCAAACGGGAGCACCAGGAGTGGGACTATTCGTTGAGTTTTAGAAACTTTTCGTATTCACAGTGTGTCTATTCTCTCGGTTTCCCGTACATTTTATAGCTGTAGTAATATTCCCTTCAACCTGGAGAATTGGGACCCATGGAATAGGTGCCACGAATTATTGCTTTAAATGGTCTGCATTTGCTCACCCAATCTCACCAATCTTCTCATTCCCAAGTTTCTAGCCTTATGCCACATCCAGCTGTCACTGTAGATAGGGTCATTCCAGGTTTCATCAGAGACCTTGAAGGAATTGGGAAGAATTTCCGTATTTGTTTTGTTTTGTTTTTGTAATTCCTTTTCATAGTGGGTTTGAGCTGATTCTCGCTGCCATGTTTATGCCAGTCTAGACACACTTGATTCCCTTATGGAGAGATATCAATACATAGGTTTTAAGATTCTTAATAGTCAGATATATTCCTCTGTGGGAAATATGGGGTTTTGAGTCCCTTTCTCTGAGGAAGGTATAGGTCTTGTCTATTCCTTAGTTGGTTTTTGTAACGGTACCTGTGCTTATATCAAACTCTGGTTTTATGCATCACCCCACCTCTCCTTCCCCCTTACGCAGGCATAAGAGTGTTTTCCAAATGTGAGACTCTGTTTTCTTTCCTAACTCAGTTCAAGTGTAGCCATGTTCACAGGATCTTCATAAGTGATATCTTATGATAAGTTTCTTTTTCTGTGTGACTTATTTCACTTAGAATCATCGTACCTGAATCCACTCATTTGCTGCTACTGGTCTTATGACATTGATTTCATGGCTGAGGGATATTCCATCATACGTAAGTACCAGAATTTTGTGAACAATTTTTATATTTCCTTGGATATTTAATGTGTACCCAAGTTTAGGTTCTTGTAAGCAGTTCAGCCCTAAATTTTGAGGTGGCTCTTTCTTATTGATTTTCAGTTTTCCCAAGGTATATTCCCTAGACTGGAAGTGCCCTTGTCTCTGTAGCTCTGTTGTTTACTTGTTTTAGGCCACACAATGCATTCCTCCAGAGAGGAAGTTGACAATTTACATCCCGCCGAACACCATAACAAGGTTCCCTGTCCTCCAGGGCCTGTCTTGCCTTTCTGGATTTTACACATTTTGTGGCTGTCCCTTTTGACCAGTGGGAAGGGATACTTCTTTGAGTGCAGATTTGCATTGCCCGCTTACTTGCTTGGCCTAAAAGGGCTTATGCGTTTTCTCCTGAATATATTCAGGAGAAAACGCATATGCCCTTTATGGCCAAGTGCATTATTGTCGAAGTTGTGCCCCTCTTCCTGTGCTTTAAAGGCGATTCCAACGTACCTCTTGAAATCTGTTTCCTGCTATTCTTCCTGCCTTTCAAATACGCCTCGTTTCCTTCCCTCAACAGATTTTTGGACGATAGTTGTCCTTTATTACTCTGCCAGTTTTTGAATTGCTGTGCCCCTGAGCTCCATTTTTCAACTCGTTTTTTGTGAGCTGAACGCAAGTCCAAAATTTTGGTTCAGGACCTATACTGGTTCCCGGTGGGGGGCTGAGACTTTTGTTAATTCTTCTTCCTGCTGGGAATTTAGCGTGACATGTGCCCGTCCAAATGCCTAACAGCTACTCTCTCATTGGTTCTCCTTCTTCCCTTTCATCCTCTGCCAAATTGGCAACCTGTGCGAACCAGGAGGTTAAAGGGGCTGTCTCCTCAAGTTGGGAGACTGATAATAAAGCAGTTGGAAAGTCAAACCGGTGCACCAGGAGAGGGTCTATTCTTTGAGTTTTAGAAACCTTTTGTATTCACAGTGTGTCCGTTCTCTAGCTTTCGCGTACATGTTATAGCTGTAGTAATAGTTCCTTCAACCTGGAGAGTTGGCACCCATGGAATGGGTGCCACATATTATTGTTTTAAAGTGTCTGCATTTGCTCACCCAATCTCACCAATCCTCTCAGTCCCAAGTGTCCAGCCTTATGTCACATCCAGCTGTCGTTGTTGATAGGGTCATTCCAGGTTTCATCAGAGACCCTGAAGGAATTGTAAAGAATTTCCCAGTTTTTTGTTTTGTTTTTGAATTTCCTTTTCTAGTGGGTTTGAGCTGATTCTCGCTGCCATGTTTATGCCAGTCTAGACACACTTGATTTCCTTATGGAGACATATCAATCCATAGGTTTTAAGATTCTTACTAGTCAGATATATTCCTCTGTGGGAAATATGGGGTTTTGAGTTCCATTCACAGAGGAAGTAGTAGGTCTTGTCTATTCTGTATTTGGATTATGGAACCGTATCTGTGCTAATTTCAAACTCTGGTTTTATTCATCACCCCACTTCTGCTTTCCCCTTAAGCATGCATAAGAGAGTTTTCTATATATGATAATCTGTTCCCTTTCCTAATTCATTCCATGTGTAGCCATGTTTATATACCCTTCATAAGTTATATCTTATGATAAGTTTTTTTTTTCTGTGTGATTTTTTCAGTTAGAATCATCGTACATGAATCCCGTCATTATGCTGCTACTGGCCTTATGACATTGACTTCATGGCTGAGGGATATTCCATCATACGTATGTACCACAATTTCTTTACCATTTTTGTCTTTCCTGGGATATATAATGTGTCCCGAAGTTGAGGTTCTTGTAAGCAGTGCTGCCATAAATTTTCGGGTGGCTGTGTCTTATTGATTTTCAATTTTCCCAAGATATATTCCCGTGACTGGTAGTGCCTTAGGTTGTGAAGCACTGCTGTTTACTTATTTTTGGGAACACAGTGCACCTCTCCAGAGTGGCTGTTGGCAATTTACATCCCACCCATCCGCATAGCAAGGCTCCCTCTTCTCCAGATCCTGTCTTGCCTTTCTTGTTTTTACACATTTTACGGATGTCCCTTTTGACCGGTTGGAAGTGATACTTCTTTGTAGTGCAGATTTGCATTGTGCGGTTGCTTGGTTGGCCAAAATGGGCACATGCGTTTTCTCCTGAATATATTCAGGAGAAAACGCATGCGCCCTTTATGGACAATTCCATAATTGTCGAAGTTTTGATGCTTTTCCTGTGTTTAAAGGCGATTCCAATGTACTTCTGGAAATCTGTTTCGTGCACTTCTGCCTCATTTTCAAGTCCGCCTCATGGCTTTCTCTCAACAGATTTTTGGAAGAGAGTAGTCCTTTATAACTCTGCAAGTTAGTGAATTGCTGTGCCCCTGAGCTCCATTTTTCAACTCGCGTTTTTGTGGGGTGACTGCCAATCCACAATTTTGCTTCAGGACCTATACTGGTTCCATTGGGGAGGCTGGCTCAGAGTTTGTTAATTCTTCTTCGTGACGGGAATTTAGAGTGACATGTGGCCATCCAAATGCCTACAGCTACTCTCTAATTGTTTCTCCCTCTTCCCTTATATCCTCTGCACAACGTGCCAACTGTGCGAACCAGGAGGTTAAAGGTGCTGACTCTCCAATTTGGGAGATTGATACTAAAGCAGTTGGAATGTCAAACTGGTGCACAAGGAGAGAAAAAAATTAGTAGAGTTTTAGAAACCTTTCACCATCAGATGGTGTCCATTCTCTAGGTTTCCCATACATGTTATAACTGTAGTGATATTCCCTTCTACCTGGAGAGTTGGGAACCATGGAATGGGTGCCAGGTATTATTGCTTTAAACGGTCTGCATTTTCTCACCCAATCTCACCAATCCTCTCAGTCCCAAGTGACCAGCCTTATGCCACATCCAGCTGTCGTTGTAGATAGGGTCATTCTAAGTTTCATCAGAACCCCTGAAGATATTGTGTAAGAATTTCACTGTTTATTTGTTTTGTTTTTAAATTCATTTTATAGTGGGTTTGAGCTGATTCTCACTGCTGTGTTTATGTCGTTCTAGACACACTTGGTTACCTTATGGAGACATATCAATACATAGGTTTTAAGATTCTTACTAGTCAGATATACTACTCTGCGGGGAATAGAGGTGTTGAGCCCCATTCAGTGAGGAAAGAGTTGGTCTTGCCTATTCTGTATTTGGATTATGCAACCGTACCTGTGCTAATATCAAACTCTGGTTTTATGCATCACCCCACCTCTCCTTTCCTCTTGAGCAGGCATAAGAGTGTTTTCTAAATGTGAGACTCTTCTCTTTCCTAATTCAGTTCATGTGTAGCCATGTTTACAAGACCTTCATAAGTGATATCTTATGATAAGTTTCTTTTTCTGTGTGACTTATTTCAGTTAGAATCATCGTACATGAATCCACTCACTATGCTGCTACTGGCCTTATGACATTGATTTCATTGCTGAGGGATATTCCATCGTACGTATGTACCACAATTTCTTTACTATTTTTGTCTTTCCTGGGATATTTAAGGTGTCCCGAAGTCGAGGTTCTTGTAAGCAGTGCTGCCCTATATTTTGGGTTGGCTGTGTCTTATTGATTTTCAATTTTCCCAAGGTATATTCCCATGACTGGAATGCCTTAGGTTGTGAAGCTCTGTTGTTTAATTCTTTTAGGGAACACAATGCACTCCTCCAGAGTGGCTGTTGGCAATCTACATCCCACCCATCAGCCTAACAAGGCTCCCTGTTCTCCAGAGCCCCTCTTGTCTTTCTGGTTTTTACACATTTTATGGATATCCCTTTTGACTGGTGGGAAGTGATACTTCTTTGTAGTGCAGATTTGCATTGTGCGGTTGCTTGGTTGGCCAAAATGGTTGTATGCGTTTTCTCCTGAATATATTCAGGAGAAAACACATGCGCCCTTTATGGACAATTCCATAATTGTCGAAGTTGTGATTCTTTTCCTGTGTTTAAAGGCGATTCCAATGTACTTCTGGAAATCTGTTTCATGCAAATCTCCCTCATTTTCAAGTCCGCCTCATGGCTTTTCCTCAACAGATTTTTGGAAGATAGTAGACCGGTATAACTCTGCAAGTTAGTGAATTGCTGTGCCCCTGAGCTCCATTTTTCAACTTGTGTTTTTGTGACCTGACCGCAAACCCACAATTTTGCTTCAGGACCTATACTAGTTATTGGGGTGGGGCAGGCTGAGAGTTTGGTTAATTCTTCTTCGTGACGGGAAATTAGAGTGACATGTGGCCGTCCAAATGCCTACAGCTACTCTCTCATTGGTTCTCCCTCTTCCCTTATATCCTTTGCACAATGCGCCAACTGTGCGAACCAGGAGGTTATAGGGGCTGACTCTCCAAGTTGGGAGATTGATAATAAAGCAGTTGGAATGTCAAGCTGCAGCACATGGAGAGAAAAAAATTAGTAGTTTCAGAAACCTTTCACCAATCAGAGGGTGTCCATTCTCTAGGTTTCCCATACATGTTATAACTGTAGTGATATTCCCTTCTACCTGGAGAGTTGGGAACCATGGAATCAGTGGCAAGCATTATTGCTTTAAAGCGTCTGCATTTTCACACCCAATCTCACCAATCCTCTCAGTCCCAAGTGAACAGCCTGATGCCACATCCAGCTGTTGTTGTAGATAGGGTCATTCCAAGTTTCATCAGAACCCCTGAAGGTATTGTGTAAGAATTTCACTCTTTCTTTGTTTTGTTTTGAAATTCCTTTTTATAGTGGGTTTGAGCTGATTCTCACTGCCGTGTTTATGTCATTCTAGACACACTTGGTTCCCTTATGGAGACATATCAATACATAGGTTTTAAGATCCTTACTAGTCAGATATATTTCTCTGTGGGGAATAGGGGTGTTGAGTCCCATTCACTGAGGAAGGAGTCGGGCTTGTCTCTTCTGTATTTGGATTATGGAACGGTACCTGTGTTAATATCAAACTCTGGTTTTGTGAGTCTCCCCACCTCTCCTTCCCCCTTAAGCAAGCATAAGAGTGTTTTCTAAATCTGAGACTCTGTTCTCTTTCCTAATTCAGTTCATATGTAGCCAGGTTTACATTCCCTTCATAAATATTATCTTATATCAGAATGCACCATGGCCCTTGTCATAATAATGCTCCATGACCCCTGTCATCACAATGCTCCATTCCCTGGTTATCACAATGCTCCATGTCCCTTGTCATAACAATTCTCCACGTACTTTTCATCACAATGCTACATGACACTTCTCATCACAAAGTTACAAGCTCGTTTCATCACAATTCTCCATGCACTTGTCATTGCAATGTTCCATGACCCCTGTCATAGCAAGCTCCAAGTGTTTGTCATCACAATGCTTCACGACTTTATCATCAAAATTCTCAATGGCACTTTTCATCACAATGTTCAGTACCCTTGTCATCACAATGCTCCATGTCCTTGTCATCACAATGCTCCATGACCCCTGTCATCACAATGCTCCCTGACCCCTGTCATCACAATGCTTCATGACCCTTGTCATTACAGTGCTCCATGATGCTCGTCATCACAATTACCCAAGGTCTTCTCATCACAATGCTCCACGGTTTTGCCATCACAATGCTCCATGCCCTGGTCATCTCAAAGCTCAATGTCCCTTGTCCTCACAATTCTCCACGTCCTTGTCATCACAATGCTCCATGGCACTTCTCATCACAATGTTATATGCTCTTGTCATAACAATACTCCATGCACATGTCATCTCAATGCTCCATGACCCCTGTCATAGGACGCTCCATGCGCTTGTCATCACAATGTTTCAGGACATGGACATTAAAATTATCAATGGCCCTTGTCATCTCAATGCTCCATACGCATATCATCACAATGCTCCTTTACCTTTGTCACAACAATCCTCCATGACACTTGGCATCACAATGCTCCGTGCTATTGTCATCACAATGGAACATGACATATGTCATCACAATGTTCCCTGACACCTGTCTTCACAGTACTCCATGACCTTGTCATCACAATGCTCCATGCCCTTGTCATCAAAATGTGCCATGCCCACTGTCATCAAAATAATCCATGAAACTTGTCAGACCAAAGCTCCATGCCACCTTTCATCACAATGCTCCATGAACCCTGTCATCACAATGCACCATGCCCATCATCATAATGCTTCATGCTCTTGTCATCACAATGAAATCAAAATGCTCCATGACCTCTGTCATCACAGTGCTCCAAACCCTTGTGATCACAATGTTCCATAACACTTGTCATCACAATACCCCATGACGCTACTCATCACAATTATCCATGGACTTCTCATCACAATGCCCCATGACATTTGTCATCACAATGCGCAATACACATTTCATCACAATGCTCCCTGACTCTTGCCATCAGTATGCTCCCTGAACCCTTTCATGACAAGGGTCCATGCCTTTTTCATCACAATGATCCATGCCATTTTCATCACAATGCTCCAAGACCCCTGTAATCACAATGCTCCATGCCCTTGTCATCACAAAGCTCCATGATGCATGTCATCAGAATGCTCCATGGCCTTCTCATCACAATGCTCCATGCCCTTGTCATCACAATGCTCCAAGACCCCTGTAATCACAATGGTCCATGCCCCTTTTCATCAGAATGCTCCATGAGACTTGTCATCACAAGGCTCCATGGTCTTCTCATCACAATGCTCCAGGACATTGTCATCAAAATGCCCCATTCCCTTATCATCACAATGCTCCATGACCCCTGTCATCACAATACTCCATGAACATTTTCAGCCCAATGCTCAATGACCTTCTCATCACAATGCTCCATGACCAATATCATCATAATGCTCCATGACCACAGTCATCACAACGCTCAATATCACCTGACAACACAATGATCCGGGACTCTTGTCATCACAATGCTCCATTCCCTAGTCATCACAATGCTCCATGACCCCTGTCATCACAATACTCCATGAACATTTTCAGCCCAATGCTCCATGACACTTGTCATCACAATGATGCATGCCCTTGTCATCCCAATGCTCCATGACCCCTGTAATCACAATGCTCCGTGACGCTTGTCATCACAGTGCTCCATGACACCTGTCATCACAATGCTCCATGCCTTTGTCAGCAAAATGCTACATGACCTTGTCATTACAATGTTCTATGCACTTGTCATCACAATACTCCATTACCATTGCCATCACAATCCTCCATGAACCTTGGGATCACATTGCTCCATGCCCTTGTCATCACAATGCTCCATGCTCCTTGAAATCAAAATGATCTATGACCTCTGTCATCACAATGCTCCAAACCCTTGTGATCACAATGTTCCATAACACTTGTCATCACAATGCTCCATGATGCCTGTCATCACAATACTCCATGCCCTTTTCATCACAATGCTCCATGACCTTTGTCATCACAATTCTCGATACACTTGTCATCACAATGCTCCCTGACACTTGTCGTCAGAATGCTCCTTGAACCCTGTCACAAAAAGGCTCCGTGCCATTTTCATCAAAATGCACCATGCCATTTTCAACACAATTCTCCATGCCATTGTCATCAAAATACTCCATAAGCTTGTCATCAGAATGCTCCATGTCCCTTGTCATCACAATTTTCCATGCACTTGTCAGCACACTGCTCCCTGACCCTTGTCATCACAATGCTCCAAGCCATTGTCATCACAATGCTCCATTACCTTTGTCATCAGAATCCTCCATGACACTTGGCATCACAATGCTCCATGGCATTGTCATCACAATGGGCCATTACATATGTCATCACAATGCTCCCTGACACCTGTCTTCACAATAATGAATGACCTGGTCATCACAATGCTCCATGCCCATGTCATAACAATGCGCCATTCCAACTGTCATCGCAATAAGCCATGAAACTTATTAGACCAATGCTCCATGCCCTTGTCATCACAATTCCCCATGCTCTTGTTATCACAATGCTCCATGACCCCTGTCATCACAATGCTCCGTGACTCCAGTCATCACAAGGCTTCATGACCTTTGTCATCACAGTGGTCCATGCCCTTGTCATCAACAGTCTCTGTGACCTTTTTAACCACAATGCTTCATGAACTTTTCATCACAATGCCCTTAGACCCTTGTCATCACAATGCTCTATGCCTTTCTCAGCATAATGCTCCATGACCCTTGTCATCACAATGCTCCATGCGCGTGTCAGCACAATGCTCCATGACCCATGTCATCACAATGCACCATGCGCTTGTCGTCACAGTGCTCCACAATCTTGTCATCACAATGCTCCATAAACCTTGTCATCACAATGCTCCATGCACTTCAAATCAAAATGCTCTCTCACCACTGATATCACAATGTTACATCACTATTCATCACAATACTCCCTCAACCCTGTCATCACAATGTTCCATGACTCCTGTCTTCACAATGCTACATGCACTTATCATCACAATGTTTGATGATCCCTGACATCACAATGTGCCATAAACCCTGTCATCAAAATGCTCCATGACCCTTTTCATCAAAATGCTCCATGACCCCTAACATCACAATGTTACATAACGCCTCTCATCAAAATGTTCCATGACCCTTTTCATCAAATTGGTCCATGACAATGTCATCACAATGCTCCCTACCCTTCTCATCACAATGCACCACGCCCTTGTCATCAAAATGCTCCATGACCTTTGTCATCATAAAGCTCCATGACCTTTGGCATCACAATGCTCCATGCCATTGTCATCACAATACGCCATGAAACCTCTCATCACATTGTTCCATGCAATTGTCATCAAAAAGCTCCATGGTGCTTGTCATCACACTGCTTGATGCCCTTCTCATCACAATGCTCAATGCCTTTGTCATTACAATCCTCCACGACCCATGTATCACTGTGTTCCGTGCCCTTGTCATCACAATACTCCATGCCCACTCTCATCACAATAATCCATGAAACTTTTCAGACAAATATTCCATGCCCTTGTCATCACAATGCTCCATTACCCCTGTCATAACAATGCTCCATGACCCCTGCCATCACAACATTCCACGGCCTTGTCATCACAAGGCTCCATGACCCTTGTCATCACAATGCTCCAAGACCCCTGTAATCACAGTGCTCCATTCCCTTGTCATCACAAAGCTCCATGATGCATGTCATCAGAATGCTCCATGCCCTTGCCATCACAATGTTCCATTACCCCTGTGATAACAATGCTCCATGACCCCTGCCATCACGATGTTCCATGGCCTTGTCATCACAAGGCTCCATGACCCTTCTCATCACAATGCTCCAAGACACCTGTAATCACAGTGCTCCATGTCCCTTTTTATCTCAATGATCCATGAACCCTGTCATCACAATGCACCATGCCCATCATCATAATGCTTCAGGCTATTGTCATCACAATGAAATCAAAATGCTCCATGACCTCTGTCATAACACTGCTCCAAACCCTTGTGATCACAATATTCCATAACACTTGTCATCACAATGCCCCATGACGCTCGTCATCACAATTATCTATGGTCTTCTCTTCACAATGCTCCATGACCTTTGTCATCACAATGCTCAATACACTTGTCATCAAAATGCTCCCTGACACTTGTTCTCTGTATGCTCCTTGAACCCTGTCATGACAAGGCTCCATGCCTTTTTCATCACAATGATCCATGCCTTTTTCATCACAATGCTCCAAGACACCTGTAATTACAATGCTCCATGCCCTTGTCATCACACAGCTCAATGACGCATGTCATCAGACTGCTCCTTGGCCTTCTCATCACAATGCTCCATGCACTTGTCATCACAATTTTCCAAGACACTCTAATCACAATGCTCCATGCCCCTTTTCATCAGTATGCTCCATGAGACTTGTCTCACAAGGCTCCATGGTTTTCTCATCATAATGCTCCAGCACCTTGTCATCACAATGCTTCACGACCTTGTCATGAAAATTTTCAATGGCCCTTGTCATCATAATGCTCCAAGCCCTAGTCATCACAATGCTCCATTATATTTGTCATCACAATCCTCCATTACATTTGGCATCACAATGCTCCATGCCATTGTCATCGCAATGGACCATGACATATGTCATCACAATGCTCCCTGACACTTGTCTTCACAATACTCCATGACCTTCTCATCACAATGCCCCATGCCCTTGTCATCACAATGCCCCATGCCCACTGTCATCACAATAATCTATTAAACTTGTCAGACCAATGCTCCATGCCCCTGTCATCACAATGCTCCATGCCCTTGTAATCACAATGCTCCATGACCCTTGTCATCACAATGCTCTGTGACTCCAGTCATCACAATGCTTCATAACATTTGTCATTACAGTGGTCCATGCCCATATCATCACAAGGCTCTGTGACCTTTGTAACCACAATATTCCATGAACTTTTCATCACAATGCTCCGTGACCCTTGTCATCACAATGCTCCATGCCTTTGTCAGAACAATGCTCCATGACCCTGGTCATCACAATGTGCCACATGATTTTCATCACAACGGTCCACAACCTTGTCATCGTAATGCTCCATAAACCTTGTAATCACAATGCTCCATGCACTTCTCATCAAAATGCTCTCTCAACAGAGGTATCACAATGTTCCATCACTAGTCATCACAATACTCCCTCACCCCTGTAATCACAATGTTCCATGACCCCTGTCATCACAATGCTACATCCCCTTATCATCACAATGTTCCATGACCCCTGACATCACAATGTTCCATAACCCCTGTCATCAAAATGCTCCATGACCCTTTTCATCCCAAAGCTCCATGACCCCTGACATCACAGTGTTCTATAACCCCTGTCATCAAAATGTTCCATTACACTTTTCATCAAATTGCTGCATGACCCTGTCATCAAAATGCTCCCTGCCCTTCTCATCACAATGCACCACGCCCTTGACATCAAAATGCTCCATGACTTTTGTCATCACAAAGCTCCATAACCCTTGGAATCACAATGTTCCATGAACCCTCTCATCACATTGTTCCATGCCCTTGTCATCACAAAGCTCCATGACGCTTGTCAAAACAATGTTCGATGCCCTTCTCATCACAATGCTCCATGCCCTTGTCATTACAATCCTCCATGACCCATGGATCACAGTGTTCCTTGACCTTGTCATCACAATGCTCCATGCCCACTCTCATCACAATAATCCATGAAACGTTTCAGACCAATGCTCCATGCCCTTCTCATCACAATGCTCCATTACCCCTGTCATAACAATGCTCCATGACCCCTGCCATCACAATGTTCCACACCATTGTCATCACAAGGCTCCATGACCCTTGTCATCACAATGCTCCAAGACCCCTGTAATCACAATGCTCCATGCCCTTGTCATCACAAAGCTCAATGACACATGTCATCAGAATGCTCCATGGCCTTCTCATCACAATGCTCCTTGCCCTTGTCATCACAATGCTCCAAGACCCCTGTAATCACAATGCTCCATGCCCCTTTTCATCTCAATGCTCCATGAACGCTGTCATCACAATGCACCATGCCCATCACCATAATGCTTCAGGCTATTGTCATCACAATGAAATCAAAATGCTCCATGACCTCTGTCATCACAATGCTCCAAACCCTTGTGATCACAATGTTCCATAAAACTTATCATCACAACACCCCATGACGCTCATCATCACAATTATCCATGGTCTTCTCATCACAATGCTCCATGAACTTTGTCATCACAATGCTCAATACACTTGTCATCACAATGCTCCGTGACACTTGTCATCAGTATGCTCCTAGAACCCTGTCATGACAAGGCTCCATGCCTTTTTCATAACAATGATCCATGCCATTTTCATCACAATACTCCATGCCCTTGTCAGCACAAAGCTCCATGACGCATGTCATCACAATGCTCCATGGCCTTCTCATCACAAAACTCCATGCCCTTGTCATCACAATGCTCCAAGACCCCTGTAATCACAATGCTCCATGCCCCTTTTCATCAGAATGTTCCATGAGAATTGTCATCACAAGGCTCCATGGACTTCCCATCACAATGCTCCAGGACCTTGTCATCACAGTGCTCAATTCCCTTCTCATTACAATGCTCCATGACCCCTGTCATCACAATACTCCATGAACATTTTCAGCCCAATGCTTCATGACCTTCTCATCACAATGCTCCATGACACATATCATCACAATCCTCCATGACCACTGTCATCACAACACTCCATGACCCCTGACAACACAATGATCCGGGACTCTTGTCATCACAATGCTCCATTCCCTTGTCATCACAATGCTCCATGAACATTTTCAGCCCAATGCTCCATGACACTTGTCATCACAATGATCCATGCCCTTGTCATCCCAATGCTCCATGACCCCTGTAATCACAATGCTCCGTGACGCTTATCATCACAGTGCTCCATGACCCTTATCATCACAATTCTCCATGCCTGTGTCATCAAAATCCTACATGACCTTCTCATCACAATGCTCCATGAGCTTGTCATCACAATACTCCATTACCATTTTCATCACAATCCTCCATGAACCTTGGGATCACATTGCTCCATGCCCTTGTCATCACAATGCTCCATGCTCCTTGGAATCAAAATGGTCCATGACCTCTGTCATCACAATGCTCCAACCCCTTGTGATCACAATGTTCCATAACACTTGTCATCACAACACTCCATGATGACTGTCATGACAATACTCCATGCACTTGTCGTCACAATGCTCCATGACCTTTGTCATCACAATTCTCAATACACTTGTCATCACAATGCTCCCTGACACTTGTCGTCAGAATACTCCTTGAACACTGTCATGAAAATGCTCCATGCCATTTTCATAAGAATGCTCCATGCCCTTTTCATCACAACGCTCCATGTCATTGTCATCACAATACTACACAAGCTTGTCATCAGAATGCTCCCTGATCATTGTCTTCAGAATGCTCCATGACCCCTGTCATCACAATGCTCCATACCCCTTGTCATTACAGTGCTCCATGACGCTCGTCATCACAATTATCCATGGTCTTCTCATCACAATGCTCCACGGTCTTGCCATCACAATGCTCTATGCCCTGGTCATCACAATGCTCCATGTCCCCTGTCATCACAATTCTCCACGTTCTTGGCATCACTATGCTCCATGATACTTCTCATCACAGTGTTACATGTTTTGTCATCACAATTCTCTATGCACTTGTCATTGTAATGCTCCATGACACCTGTCATAGCAAGCTCCATGTGATTGTCATCACAATGCTTCATGAACATGTCATCAAAATTCTCAATGGCCCCTGTTATCACAATGCGCCATGACCCTTGTCATCAAAATGCTCCAAGCCCTTGTCATCAAAATGCTCCATTACCTTTGTCATCACAATCCTCCATGACACTTGGCATCACAATGCTACATTCCATTGTCATTGCAATAGACCATGACATATGTCATCACAATGCTCCCTGACACCCTTCTTCACAATACTCCATGACCTTCTCATCACAATGCTCCATGCCCTTGTCATCTCAATGCGCCATGCCCACTGTCATCACAATAATCCCTGAAACTTGTCAAACCAATGCAACATGCCCCTGTCATCACAATGCTCCATGCCCTTTCATCACAATGCTCTATGACCCCTGTCATCACAATGCTCCGTGACTCCAGTCATCACAATGCTTCATGACCTTTGTCATCACAATGGTCCATGCCCTCGTCATCACAAGGCTCTGTAACCTTTGTGACCACAACACTCCATGAACATTTCATCACAATGCTCGGTGACCCTTGTCATCACAATGCTCCATGCCTTTGTCAGCACATTACTCCATGACACATGGCATCAAATGTTCCATGCGCTTGTCATCACAATGCTCCACATCGTTGTCATCACAATGCTCCATAAACCTTGTCATCACAATGCTCCATGCGTTTGTCAGCACAATGTTCCATGACCCATGTCATCACAATGTGCCCTGCGTTTCTCATCACAATGCTCCACAGCCTTGTCATCACAATGCTCCATGCACCTCTCATCAAAATGCTCTCTCACCACTGATATCACAATTTCCCATCACTAGTCAACACAATACTCCCTCCACCCTGTCATCCCAATGTTCCATGACCCTTGTCACAACAATGCTACATGCTCTTATCATCACAATTCTCCATGACCCCTGACATCACAATGTTCCATAACCCCTGTCATCACAATGCTCCATGTCCCTTTTCATCACAATGCTCCATGACCCCTAACATCACAATATTCCATAAACTCTGTCATCAAATTGTTCCATGACCCTTTTCATCCAATTGCTCCATGACCCTGTCATCACAATGCTCCCTGCCCTTCTCATCACAATGCACCACGCCCTTGTCATCAAAATGCTCCATGGCCTATGTCATCACAAAGCTCCATGACCCTTGGAATCACAATGCTCCATGCCATTGTCATCACAAAGCTCCATGAAACCTCTCATCACATTGCTCCATGCCGTTGTCATCACAAAGCTCCATGACGCTTGTCATCACAATGCTCCATGCCCTTGTCATTGCAATCCTCCATGACACATGTATCACTGTGTTCCGTGCCCTTGTCATCACAATGCTCCATGCTCACTCTCATCACAATAATCCATGAAACTTTTCAGACCAATGCTCCATGCCCTTGTCATCACAATGCTCCATTACACCTGTCATAACAATGCTCCATGACCCCTGCCATCACAATGTTCTACGGCCTTGTCATCACAAGACTCCATGACGCTTGTCATCACAATGCTCCAAGACCCCTGTAATCGCAATGCTCCATGCCCAGGTCATCACAAAGCTCCCTGACGCATGTCATCAGAATGCTCCATGGCCTTCTCATCACAATACTCCATGCCCTTGTCATCACAATGCTCCAAGACCCTTGTTATTACAATGATCCATGCCTCTTTTCATCTCAATGCTCCATGAACCCTGTCATCACAATGCACCATGCCCATCATCATAATGCTTCATGCTATTGTCATCACAATGAAATCAAAATTCTCCATGACCTCTCTCATCACAATGCTCCAAACCCTTGTGATCACAATGTTCCATAACACTTGTCATCACAACGCCCCATGACGCTGGTCATCACAATTATCCATGGACTTCTCATCACAATGCTCCATGACCTTTGTCATCACAATTCTCAATACACTTGTCATCACAATGCTCCCTGATACTTGTCATCAGTTTGCTCATTGAAACCTGTCATGACAAGTCTCCATGCCTTTTTCATCACAATGATCCATGCCCTTTTCATCACAATGCTCCATGCCATTGTCATCACAATACTCCACAAGCTTGTCATCAGAATGCTCCGTGACACTTTTCATCTCAATGATCCATGACCCCTGTCATCACAATGCTCCATGACACCTGTCATCACAATGCTCCATGCCCCTTGTCATTACAGTGCTCCATGATGTTCGTCATCACAATTATCCATGGTCTTCTCGTCACAGTGCTCCACGGTCTTGCCATCACAATGCTCCATGCCCTGGTCATCACAATGCTCCATGTCCCCAATCATCACAATGCTCCATGACCCTGTCATCACAATGCTCCATACCGCTTGTCATTACAGTGCTCCATGACACTCGTAATCACAATTGTCCATGGTCTTCTCATCACAATGCTCCACGCCCTTGTCATCAAAATGCTCCATGACGCTTGTCATCACAATGCTCCATGACCACTGTCATAACAATGCTCCATGGCCCCTGTCATCACAAGGCTCCATACCACTTGTCATTACAGTGCTCCATGATGCTCCTCATCACAATTATCCATGGTCTTCTCATCACAATGCTCCACGGTCTTGCCATCACAGTGCTCCATGCCTTGGGCATCACAATGCTCCATGTCCCCGGTCATCACAATGCTCCATGACCACTGTCATCACAATGCTCTATACCCCTTGTCATTACAGTGCTCCATGACACTCGTCATCACAATTATCCATGATCTTCTCATCACAGTGCTCCATGATCTTGCCATCACAAGGCTACATGCCCTGGTCATCACAATGCTCCATGTCCCCTGTCATCACAATGTTCCATGACCCCTGTCATCACAATGCTCCATACCCCTTGTCATTACAGTGCTCCACGATGCTCGTCATCACAATTATCCATGGTCTTCTCATCACAGTGCTCCACGGTCTTGCCATCACAATGCTCCATGCCCTGGTCATCACAATGCTCCATGTCCCCTGTCATCACAATTCTCCACGTTCTTGGCATCACTATGCTCCATGATACTTCTCATCACAGTGTTACATGTTTTGTCATCACAATTCTCTATGCACTTGTCATCGCAATGCTCCATGACCCCTGTCATAGCAAGCTCCATGTGATTGTCATCACAATGCTTCATGAACATGTCATCAAAATTCTCAATGGCCCTTGTTATCACAATGCTCCATGACCCTTGTCATCACAATGCTCCAAGCCCTTGTCATCAAAATGCTCCATTACCTTTGTCATCACAATCCTCCATGACACTTGACACCACAATTCTACATTCCATTGTCATTGCAATAGACCTTGACATATGTCATCACAATGCTCCCTGACACCCTTCTTCACAATACTCCATGACCTTCTCATCACAATGCTCCATGCCCTTGTCATCACAATGTGCCATGCCCACTGTCATCACAATAATCCCTTAAACTTGTCAAACCAATGCAACATGCCCCTGTCATCACAATGCTCCATGCCCTTTCATCACAATGCTCTATGACCCCTGTCATCACAATGCTCCGTGACTCCAGTCATCACAATGCTTCATGACCTTTGTCATCACAATGGTCCATGCCCTCGTCATCACAAGGCTCTGTAACCTTTGTGACCACAACACTCCATGAACATTTCATCACAATGCTCGGTGACCCTTGTCATCACAATGCTCCATGCCTTTGTCAGCACATTACTCCATGACACATGGCATCAAATGTGCCATGCGCTTGTCATCACAATGCTCCACATCGTTGTCATCACAATGCTCCATAAACCTTGTCATCACAATGCTCCATGCGTTTGTCAGCACAATGTTCCATGACCCATGTCATCACAATGTGCCCTGCGTTTCTCATCACAATGCTCCACAGCCTTGTCATCACAATGCTCCATGCACCTCTCATCAAAATGCTCTCTCACCACTGATATCACAATGTTCCATCACTAGTCAACACAATACTCCCTCCACCCTGTCATCCCAATGTTCCATGACCCTTGTCACAACAATGCTACATGCTCTTATCATCACAATGCTCCATGACCCCTGACATCACAATGTTCCATAACCCCTGTCATCACAATGCTCCATGACCCTTTTCATCACAATGCTCCATGACCCCTAACATCACAATGTTCCATAAACACTGTCATCAAAATGTTCCATGACCCTTTTCATCCAATTGCTCCATGACCCTGTCATCACAATGCTCCCTGCCCTTCTCATCACAATGCACCACGCCCTTGTCATCAAAATGCTCCATGGCCTATGTCATCACAAAGCTCCATGACCCTTGGAATCACAACGCTCCATGCCATTGTCCTCACAAACCTCCATGAAACCTCCCATCACATTGCTCCATGCCGTTGTCATCACAAAGCTCCATGACGCTTGTCATCACAATGCTCCATGGCCTTCTCATCACAATACTCCATGCCCTTGTCATCACAATGCTCCAAGACCCTTGTTATTACAATGATCCATGCCTCTTTGCATCTCAGTGCTCCATGAACCCTGTCATCACAATGCACCATGCCCATCATCATAATGCTTCATGCTATTGTCATCACAATGAAATCAAAATTCTCCATGACCTCTCTCATCACAATGCTCCAAACCCTTGTGATCACAATGTTCCATAACACTTGTCATCACAACGCCCCATGACGCTGGTCATCGCAATTATCCATGGACTTCTCATCACAATACTCCATGACCTTTGTCATCACAATTCTCAATACACTTGTCATCACAATGCTCCGTGACACTTGTCATCAGTATGCTCATTGAACCCTGTCATGACAAGTCACCATGCCTTTTTCATCACAATGATCCATGCCCTTTTCATCACAATGCTCCATGCCATTGTCATCACAATACTCCACAAGCTTGTCATCAGAATGCTCCGTGACCCTTGTCATCTCAATGATCCATGACCCCTGTCATCACAATGCTCCATGACACCTGTCATCACAATGCTCCATGCCCCTTGTCATTACAGTGCTCCATGATGTTCGTCATCACAATTATCCATGGTCTTCTCATCACAGTGCTCCACGGTCTTGCCATCACAATGCTCCATGCCCTGGTCATCACAATGCTCCATATCCCCAGTCATCACAATGCTCCATGACCTCTGTCATCACAATGCTCCATACTGCTTGTCATTACAGTGCTCCATGACACTCGTAATCACAATTGTCCATGGTCTTCTCATCACAATGCTCCACGCCCTTGTCATCAAAATGCTCCATGACACTTGTCATCACAATGCTCCATGACCACTGTCATAACAATGCTCCATGACCCCTGTCATCACAATGCTCTATACCCCTTGTCATTACAGTGCTCCATGACCCTCGTCATCACAATTATCCATGGTCTTCTCATCACAATGCTCCACGATCTTGCCATCGCAATGCTCCTTGCCCTGGTCATCACAATGCTCCATGTCCCCTGTCATCACAATTCTCCACGATCTTGGCATCACTATGCTCCATTGACACTTCTCATCACAGTGTTTCATGCTTTGTCATCACAATTCTCTATGCACTTGTCATCGCAATGCTCCTTGACCCCGTCATAGCAAGCTCCATGTGCTTGTCATCACAACACTCCATGCCCTTGTCGTCACAATTCTCCTTGACCTTTGTCATCACAATGCTCCCTGACACTTGTCGTCAGAATGCTCCCTGAAAACTGTCATGAAAAGGCTCCATGTCTTTTTCATCACAATGCCCCATGCCATTTTCATCAAAATGCTCCATGTCATTATCATCAAAATACTCCACAAGCTTGTCATCAGAATGCTCCATGAACCTTGTCATCACAATCCTCCATGACCCCTGTCATCACAATGCTCCATACCCCTTGTCATTACAGTGCTCCATGACGGTCATCATCACAATTATCCATGGTCTTCTCATCACAATGCTCCACGGTCTTGCCATCACAATACTCCATGCCCTGGTCATCACAATGTTCCATGTCCCCTGTCATCACAATTCTCCACGTTCTTGGCAGCACTGTGCTCCATGATGCTTTTCATCACAGTGTTACATGCTTTGTCATCACAATTCTCTATGCACTTGTCATCGCAATGCTCCATGATCCCTGTCACAGCAAGCTCCATGTGATTGTCATCACAATGCTTCATGAACATGTCATCAAAATTCTCAATGGCCCTTGTTATCACAATGCTCCATGACCCTTGTCATCACAATGCCGCAAGCGCTTGTCATCAAAATGCTCCATTACCTTTGTCATCACAGTCCTCCATGACACTTGGCATCACAATGCTCCATTCCATTTTCATCGCAATGGACCATGACATATGTCATCACAATGCTCCCTGACACCCTTCTTCACAATACTCCATGACCTTCTCATCACAATACTCCATGCCCTTGTCATCACAATGTGCCATGCCCACTGTCATCACAATAATCCCTGAAACTTGTCAAACCAATGCAACATGCCCCTGTCATCACAATGCTCCATGCCCTATCATCACAATGCTCTATGACCCCTGTCATCACAATGCTCCGTGACTCCAGTCATCACAATGCTTCATGACCTTTGTCATCACAATGGTCCATGCCCTCGTCATCACAAGGCTCTGTGACCTTTGTCACCACAGCGCTCCATGAACATTTTATCACAATGCTCGGTGACCCTTGTCCTCCCAATGCTCAATGCCTTTTTTAGCACAATACTCCATGACCCATGGCATTATAATGTGCCATGCACTTGTCATCACAATGCTCCACATCTTTGTCATCACAATGCTCCATAAACCTTGTCATCACACTGCTCCATGCACTTCTCATCAAAATGCTCTCTCACCACTGATATCACAATGTTCCATCACTAGTCAACACAATACTCCCTCACCCCTGTCATCACAATATTCCATGACCCTTGACACAACAATGCTACATGCCTTTTTCATCACAATGCTCCATTCCCCTGACATCACAATGTTCCATAACCTCTGTCATCACAATGCTCCATGCCCTTCACAACAGAATGCACCACACCCTTGTCATCAAAATGCTCCATGACCTTTGTAATCAAAAAGCTCAATGACCCTTGTCATCACAATGCTGCATGCCATTGTCATCACAATGCTCCATGAACCCTCTCATCACATTGTTCCATGCCCTTGTCATCACAGGCTCCATGATGCTTTTCATCACAATGCTCGATGCCATTCTTATCACAATGCTCCATGCGCTTGTCATTACAATCCTCCATGACCCATGTATCACAGTGTTCCATGCCCTTGTCATCACAATGCTCCTTGCCCCCTCTCATCACAATAATCCATGAAACGTTTCAGACCAATGCTCCATGCCCTTCTCATCACAATGCTCCATTACCCCTGTCATAACAATGCTCCATGACCCCTGCCATCAAAATGTTCCACAGCCTTGTCATCACAAGGCTCCATGACCCTTGTCATCACAATGCTCCAAGACCCCTGTAATCACAATGCTCCATACCCTTGTCATCACAAAGCTCCATGACGCATGTCAACAGAATGCTCCATGGCCTTCTCATTCACGATGTTCCATGACTTTGTCATCACAATGCTCCAAGACTCCTGTAATCGCAATGCCCCATGCCCCTTTTCATCTCAATGCTCCATGAACCCTGTCATCACAGTGCACCATGCCCATCATCATAATGCTTCAGGCTATTGTCATCACAATGAAACCAAAATGCTCCATGACCTCTGTCATCACAATGCTCCAAATCCTTGTGATCAATATGTTCCATCACACTTATCATCACAACCCCCCATGACGCTCGTCATCACAATTATCCATGGTCTTCTCATCACAATGCTCCATGACCTTTGTCATCACAATACTCAATACCCTTGTCATCACAATGCTCCCTGACACTTGTTGTCAGTTTGCTCCTTGAACCCTGTCATGACAAGGCTCCATGCCTTTTTCATCACAATGATCCATGCCCTTTTCATCACAGTGCGCCAAGACCGCTGTAATCACAATGCTCCATGCCCTTGTCATCACAAAGCTCCATGATGCATGTCATCAGAACGCTCCATGGCCTTCTCTTCCCAATGCTCCATGCCCTTGTCATCACAATGCTCCAAGACCCCTGTAATCACAGTGCTCCATAGCACTTTTCATCAGAATGCTCCATGAGACTTGTCATCACAAGGCTCCATGGTCTTCTCATCACAGTGCTCCAGTACCTTGTCATCACAATGCTCCGTGACCCCTGTCATCACAGTACTCCATGGACATTTTCAGCCCAATGCTCCATGACCTTCTCATCACAATGCGCCATGACCCCTGTCATCACAATGCTCCATGACCACTGTCATCACAACGCTCCATGAACCCTGACAACACAATGATCCGGGACTCTTGTCATTAAAATGCTCCATGACCATTGTCATCACAATGAGCCATGCGCTTGTCATCCCAATGCTCCATGAACCCTGTAATCACTATGCTCCGTGATGCTTGTCATCACAGTGCTCCATGAACCTTGTCATCATAATGCTCCTTGCCTTTGTCAACAAAATGGTACATAATCTTGTCATCACAATTCTCCATGCGCTTGTCATCACAATCCTCCATGACCATTGGGATCACATTGCTTCATGCCCTTGCCATCTCTCTCTTGCCTTTCTGGTTTTTACAGATATTCGGATGTCCCTTTTGACCGGTGGTAAGTGACAATTCTTTGTAGTGTGGATTTGTATTGCGCGCTTGCTTGATTGGCCAAAAAGGGTGTATACGTTTTCTTCTGAATATATTCAGGAGAAAAGGCATAAGCCCTTTTTGGCCAAGTGCATCTCTGTCCAAGTTGGGATGCTTTTCCTGTGCTTTAAAGGTGATTCCAATTTACCTCTTGAAATATGTTTTGTGCAATTCTGGCTCATTTTCAAGGCCGCTTCATTGCCTTCCCTCAACAGATTTTTGGAAGAGAGTAGTCCTTTATAAGTCTGCAGGTTTGTGAATTGCTGTGCCCCTGAGCTCCAATTTTCAAATCCCATCTTTGTGAGCTGGCCGCAAATCCACAATTTTGCTTCAGGACCTATACTGTTTCCAGGGGTGGCTATATTGGTTCCCTGTGGGTGGCTGAGGCTTTGGTTAATTCTTCTTCCTGCCAGGAAATTAGAGTGACATGTGCCCGTCCAAATGCCTACATCTACTCTCTGATTGGTTCTCCCTCTTCCCTTTCATCCTCTGCACAATTAGCAAACTGTGCGAACCAGGAGGTTATAGGGGCTGACTCTCCTAAGTTGGGAGATTGATAGTAAAGCAGTTGGAATGCCAAAGTGGAGCACAAGGAGAGGAAAAATTAGGAGAGTTTTAGAAACCTTTCGCCATCACAGGGTGTCCATTTTCTAGGTTTCCCATACATGTTATAATTGTAGTGATATTCCCTTCTACCTGGAGATTTGGGACACATGGAATGGTGGCATGCATTACTACTTTAAAAGGTCTGCATTTTCTCTCCCAATCTCACCAGTCCTCTCAGTCCCAAGTGTCCAGCCTTATGTCTCATCCAGCTGTCTTTGCAGATAGGGTCATTCCAGGTTTCATCAGAACCCTTGAAGGAATTGTGTAAGAATTCCGCTGTTTTTGGGGGGTTTTTTGAAATTCATTTTTATAATGGGGTTGAGCTGATTTTCACTGACGTGTTTATGCCAGTCTAGACACAATTGATTCCCTTACGGAGACATATCAATACATAGGTTTTAAGATTCTTAGTAGTCAGATATATTCCTCTGTGGGGCATAGGGGTGTTGAGTCCCGTTCACTGAGGAAGGTGTAGGTCTTGTCTATTCTGTATTTGGTTTATGGAATGGTACCTGTGCTAATATCAAACTCTGGTTTTATGCATCACCCCACCTTTCCTTTCCCCTGAAGCAGGCATAAGAGATTTTTGCTAAATGTGAGACTCTGTTCTCTTTCCTAATTCAGTTCATGTGTTGTGATATTGACATTCCCTCTATAAGTCATATCTTATGATAAGATTCTTTTTCTGTGTGACTAATTTCCCTTAAAATCATCATACCTAAATCCACTCATTATGCTGCTACTGGCCTTATATACATTGATTTCACGTCTGAGTGATATTCCGTTGTACAAAATTACCACAAGTTCTTTATGCATTCCTCTTTTTCCTGGGATATTTTAGGTGTACCAAAGTTGAGGTTCTTGTATGCAGAGCAGCCCTAAACTTTGGGGTGCCTGTGTCTTATTGACACTTAGTCTTCCCAAGTTATATGTCCATGAGTTGAAGTCCCCTTGCTCCGGGGCTTTGTATTTTAGATGTTTTAAAAACAGCATACACTTCTTCAGAGTGGCTCTTGGATATTTATACCCCACCCATCAGCGTGACTAGGCTCCCTGTTTTCCATGGCCTCTCCTGCATTTCTGGTTTGTACACATTTTTTGGATGGCCTTTCTGAGCAGTGGAAATTGAGACTTCTTTGTTGTGCGGATTTGCATTTCCCTCTTGCTTGGTTGGCCAAAAACTCTGCATGTGTTTTTTTCCTGAAGATATTCACGAAAAAAACGCATACACCCTTTTGCCCAACCGCATCATTTTAGAAATTCTGCTGCTTTTCATATGCTTTAAATGTGAGTACAATCTACCTTTTGAAATCTGTTTCCTGCAATTCTGCCTCTCATTCAGATCCTCTACGTTACCTTACCTGAATATATTTTTGGACGTTGGTTATCATTTATATCTTTGCAGGTCTTTGAATTGTCTGCTCCTGAGCTCCATTTTGCAACTCGCTTTTTTTGTGAGCTGGCCGCCAAACCATTGGATTACTTCTGGCCCTATTCTGGTTCTGGGGAGGCAGGCTGAGCCTTTGGTTAATTCTTCTTCCTAATGGGAAATTAGAGTGACATGTGCCTGTCAAAAGTCCTACAGCTAATCTCTCATTGGTTCCCCCGCTTCCAATTTATCCTCTGCACAAATTGCAAACTGTGTGAAACAGGAGGTTAAAGGTGCTGATTCTCCAAGTGGGGAGATTGTTAGTAATGTGGCTGGAATGGCGAACCCCAGCACCAGGAGATCAAAAATGAGGTGCATTTTAGACACCTTTGCTGAGCACACGGTGTACATTCATCTCGGTTTCCCAGGCATGTTTTCGCTGTCAGAAGATTCCCTTGAACCTGCAGATTTGGGACCCATGGAATGGGTACCAGGCAGTATTACTTTAAAAGGTCTGCATTTCCTCACCCAGCCTCTCTAACATCTCTTAGCGTGCATAGCTTCCAGCCTTATATAATCATCCTGCTGTGGGTCTACATGTGTTCAATCCATGTTACATCGTAGCCCTTCAACAAAAGTTGTAAGAATTTTTGTCTGTCTCACTGTTTTTATAAATAGTTTTAAATTTATTTTTATATTGGTTACAGCTGATTTTCAAAGCTCTGTTTTTTGCTGCTGTACATCCACTTGATTCATGTACTGTGAGACAACAATAACTTCTTTTTCAGATGCTTACCAGTCATATGTATTATTTTCCAGTGACTTGAGTGGGCTGAGTGCAGTTCTTTGAGGTACCGTGTAGGCCTTGTCAGTTATTCAATTTGGTACTTGGAATGGTATCTTTGCTAATTTCAACCTCTTGGATAATACCTCACCATTCCCCACCTTTCCCATTTAGCAGCCTTATGTCTATTTTCTACATATTTGACTATGTTTCTGTTTTGTAATTTATTTCATGTGTAGCCATTTTTGATTCCACCTTTAAGTGACATCTTATGATATGTGTCTTTTTCTTTCTGACATATGTCACTTAGAATGATCGTATGTAACTCCTCCAGAGTTGTTACAACTGGCCTTATTTCATTGATTTCTGGATGAGTAATATTCCACTCTACATAAGTACCCCATCTCTTTTATCCATTTTATCCTTCCAGGGACATTTAGGTTATATCCAAGTTGAGCCCCTTTTTAACAGAGAGGTGGTAAACGTTCGGGTGCCTGTTTTCTGTCGATTTTTGTTTTTCCCAAGGTACACGCCCATGAGTGCAAGTGCCCTATGCTCTGTAGCTCATTTTTTAGATGTTTTAGCAAACACAATACACTTCTCCAGAGTGGCCGTTGGCAAATTACATTTCCACTATCAGCCTCACAGGGCTCCCTTTTCTCCTCGCCCTGTCCTGCATTTCTGGTGTTTACACTTTATGTGGATGGCCCTTCTGACTGATGTGAAGTGATACATTTTGTGATATTGATTTCCAGTGCCCACCTGTTTGGTTGGATAAAAAGTGTGTATAGCCTTTACTTGAATATATTCAGAAAAAATGCATACACCCTTTTTGGCCAACTGCATCATTGGCGATGTTCAGCCCCTTTTCTTGTGCTTTAATGGGGAGTCCTTTCTACCTCTTCAAATCTGTTTCCTGCCACTCTCCCTTGCTTACAAGTCCTTTTCTGTGACTTACCTCAAGACATTTTTCGACGATAGATATTTTCAACTCTGCAGTTTCATGAATTTTAGTGCCCCTGAGTTCCATTTTTCAACTTGTGTTTTTGGAAACTGGACACAAAACAGCGGGATTTCCTCTAGCCCTATTCTGTTTCCGTGGGCAATTCTAGCCTTTGATGAATTTGTCTTCTGGATTGGAAATTAGAGTGGCATGTGCCTGTCCGAACACCTAAGACTTGTCTCTAAATTTTTCTCATCCTTCCGCTTCATCCTCTGGACAAATTCCAAACTGTGTGCAACAGGATGTTGACGGTGCTGATATCCCCAAAAGAGGAGATTGTTAGGAAAGATGCTGGAGGGTTGAACCCGAGCACCAGGCGATGAGGAGATGAGGTGCCTTTTCCAAACTCTTTCCGATCAAACGGTGTACCATCCTCGAGGTGTGACAGGCATGTTTTAGCTGTAGGAAGGGTCCCGTGCATGTAAGGAGAACACCAGGGATTTTTCCAAATCAGTGCCTCCCCGAACCCCAAACTGGGGAATTTTTAAGCTACGGTTACACGTATGTCCTTTAAGGGCCTTGGGAAATAGGCAGAGCCCCAACTTTAGATGACTGAAATCTTCAGGGTCAGAAGCGCTCACCATCGGCCTTGCTTAGGTTACATTTTATCTGTCATTGATAGATGATGTCAATAAAAATATCTATTCTTTTTCAGATTATTTCCCCTTATAGGTTATTGCAAAATATTCAGTGTAGTTCCCTGTGCTATACAGTAGTTCCTTGTTGATGATCTATTTTATACATAGCAGTGTGTATGTGTTAATCCCAAACTGTTAATTTATCCCTTCTCCTACCTTTCCCCTTTGGTAATAATAAATTATAAGATTTTATACTTCTCAGAAATGGGGGAGCTGAAAGAGAGGTATCATTTTCAATGGAAAAGCATTCAAAACAAGATTGAAGCTTCAGCCAAGAGTATTCGATGTACATCCATGGAAATAAATCACTTCATTTCTCTAATGTTGACCTGACAAATAAGACAGACGTCTTCACTGAACTTGCTTATAGGAAAGTGATGGAAATATCAAATGTAAGTCTTAGAAACATCTTATTTTACCCGAGCATTATACACTGCTCTATGTTAACTACAGTTTGGCTCACACATCTGTTCATTGAAGTTACAATGTTCTCAATTTCTGTTACTGATCCTCCAGAGTGGACCCCAACAGGAGTCCCCGTGCCCAGTGTCATTGGAGCCAACAGATCAAGACTGAGTTTGGTTCAGAAGCAAAGGAAACAGTATTTTGAAAACAGAATGGAGAGGTGAGAGTGTGCACTCCCCCATGGGCTGTGGGCTGGGCTGCTGTGTAGGGTCCCCGGCAGCGTCAGTGGGAGGGAGGGGATGGAGCTCTCGAGGGCTGGGTTGGCTGCAGCTCAGGCTCTATGCCGCGGAGTCTGCATGGGACCCCGCTAGCTGAGGTGTCGACCCAGCCATTCTGCACTAGGAAATCGGGTCTGAAGTGCCGGGTGTGGGACCTCTGCATGCGGAACCCTAGGGGCACGTGAAATTAGACAAAGCACAAAGGAAAAACAGGTTAGACTTTATTTAATTGCCCAGATTCTCTTTTTATCTCCCAGCAATTTTTAATGAACGTTGCCGGAGACGAACACCTCCTCTGCTTTTTGTTCCGTTCCTTATTCTTGGGGTGTTGAGGGTGCAGACCCCTCTTTTGTAACTGCTTCATGCTGTGGTGGGAGCCCTGATACATGGGGGGAGGGGCAAAACGTCTCCCCACCAGCCTCCTGGTGAGGTTGATTGTCCCAAGGCCTCCTGCCTCACTTCTCGTCCGCCTGAGCACCAGCATTGGAAGTGTTACAGATTCTAATGACCTTTAAGGGTACAGGAAAGAGAGGCGCAGAGATGCTGCGGTGGCAGGTTTCACCCCACCCCACATATGTTCGGCGACCTTAGGCTGACAGTTTTTGCCAGACTAGATGCTCTGACCAGTAGTCTGTGCTTTCTTTAATTAGGTCCCTGAATTAATGTACAAACAGCACCATGTGTCAGAGCCCTGCCCGCGCAACTCCCAGACAGTCCAGGGTCAGTGGTGATCCAGGACCATGACGTCCACTGAGTCAATGGCCTTTAGAAGTAGCCAGCAGTCCAGCCGGTCATATTGGCCACCATCACCGCGGTGTCTGTAGGGTTTTCTATGGTGAAAGCGTGATATACGTTTCCCCCGCCAAGCTTATTAGCTCCCCTCTGGGTGCAGTAAGTCCTGCAAGCAGTAGTCTGCTCTTTCGGGGCACAGTCTTGTCGTTTTCTGAGAGAAACTCCAGGTCAAGTGATGGTCACACGAGTCATCTTGGGGGCCCGTTGACCCCGTTTATCTCTCTGGAGGTTGGAGTTGGAGGGCCTCCTCACTCGAGGTCAGTGTGTCCACAGAGCGACCCCTGCAACTTCAGGGAAGGATGGGTGGTTAGGATCACCACGTGGGGTCCTTTTCCCTTAGGAGGGAGCTGGCCTTGTGGGCTGCTGATTTCCAGCTTTTTAGATACCCCAGTATCCTGGCCTGATGAGTCGGTGGGCAAAGCCCTTGGTGACCATAGTTTATCATACCTGAAGGGCATTCTTGTGTTGTTCCATTTCAAGTGGTCCCAGTTTTTGCACTAAGGCTCCAAGGGTGATTAACCTTTGACCGGGTATGTAAAGGTCAAAGGGTTTAGCTAAATTAGGGAGTTCCTGGGCAAGGGTCTGTATTGACTGCTCTTTCCATTCTTGAAAGGCTGCTTCTGGATTCTATTCAAAAGGATCATCATCTTTTCGTGTCAGTGTTTCATGTAGAGGCCCAGCTATTACACTGTAGTTAGGGATCCAGATGCAGAAAACCTTGGCCTCCCCAGGAACCCCTAAGCTGTCTTCTAGTTTTAGAAGAGGTAAGGCTGCAAATGGCTTCTTCCCTATCCTGGGATGCGTTTCTCCGAATATCTGTGAGAATGAAGCCCAGGCATGTCACCTTAGCCTGGGATATTTGAGCGTTTTTCTTGGACACCTTCTATCCTTTCTTGGCTAGGTAGTTCAGAGGCGTCTTTAGTAGGCCTGGCGATCAGAATGTCATCTGCATATTGAAGGAGGGTTCCCTTTTACAGAGGTTGAACTTTTAGGTCTTTAGAGGACATTTCCCCAATGATGGTTTGGGGATTTTTGAACCATTGGGGCAGGACGGCCCAGCATTATTGCTTTTGTTGCATGTTGTGTCCTGCCACTCACAAGCCAAAAATTCTTGTGACTCTGAGATGAATGGAATTCAGAAGAAGGCATCATTGAAGTCTAATACAGAATGCCATGGCCTGGTGGAAGGTAGAATGACCAGCAGGGAGTAGGAAATAGGAGCTACTGGATGTATATCCTCGGTGGCTTCACTGACTGTCCTGATATCCTTTACCAGGTCTCCAGCAGCCCACGGGGCTCTCGTGGTCAGGCCAATCCCAAGATATGGAGCTCACCTGGGCTGCACCCCTACCCCACAGCCCACGGGGCTCTCGTGGTCAAGTCCCTCCCAGGGTATGGAGCTCACCTCTGCAGCTACCCAGCAGCCCATGGGGCTCTCCTACTCAGGCCCTTCCCAGGATACGGAGCTCCCCTGGGCAGGTACCCCAGCAGGGCTGGACACACAGGAACTGTGCACATAGCCCACCTTGCAGAGAACCCCCAGCTCACCTGTCGCTCACAGTTGACACAGAATACCTCAGAGCAGGACTTGAACTAACAAACAGCAGCTCTGACAGGTCTGTGACCATGGCTATCACTCTCTGCAGGCTCTTTCTGCCTGGTCTTCCAGACACTTCCACTGCAGCCAGGGCACCAGGCCTCTGTCTCCACCCACCATCACTCCTCTCCCTGACTCCTGGGTTCCTCTCATTAGGATAGGGTCTTCTTGAAGTTGTTTTCCACTCATGGACCAGATAAAATGATAAGAAAACAAGCCGCAGCTGCAGCCCCTTGTCTATCCTGACTCTCAAGAGCCCACACCTGTTCCTAGGGCCTGGCCCGTTTAGCAAGTTTCATTTTCTGCAACTGTGAGCCCCTGAGGGGTGAGGATTGGCTGATTTTGGCAGCCTGAAACTGCCTGCCAGCCCTCCACAGGTGTGCCTGGGTTGAGGGCAATATAAACAGCTCTCCAGTGAGCGACAGCCCTTGTAGCTGTGACTGACACCATATTCTCTGCCCCGTAGGCAGTGCCGGGGCTGTGCTGGTGGGAGGGAGTGAGGGGCCGTGGCTTTGTGCGTGGCCCAGTGTGAGTGGGGCTCTGCTGGACTTTCTGCAGGAGTTGCCAGGCTGCCACCTGCTAAAGAAGAGGATGTGTCACCGATACCTGCCGCTGGAATTTCTCCCCAGGCAGAGGTGAGGAAGTAAAAAAGCAGTGGGGGCCGTGGTAGGAGGGGTATCTCAGGCAGGGAAATGGAAAGCTTCCAGAAGAGCATCTGGGGCCAGGACCATCCTGACTGGCCTGCAGGCACCAAGTCGGCCTGTGTGCTGTCGCTGGTGTGGCTCCACAGGCCTTCCTCTAGGCTTGCAAGTTCTTGTACATATTCAGGTGTGTTAACTGGAAAGGGTGGGAAGAGTTCAGCTGCAGCAGGACTGGGGCTCAGCTCACGTTTACTCACAGATGCCTTGGCTTGGTCCCCCAGCTTTGCAATGAGGACCCTCCTTGCTTGGGGGGTGGGCTGCTGGCTGTATGGGAGATGATTCCCCACCTCTGACCAATTTCAGAATTGTTTACTGCTGGAGGAAGTGCCCTGATAGGGTTTTCCTCTGTATAACTGGTGGGTTCAGGTTTTTTTTCCTTTTTTGGTTCAAGTTAGATTTTATTCCTCTTTTATGTATTTATTGATATAAACATGGAAATAATTCATTCATATAAATACATCTGTGTGAAGGGAAGAACTTTTTCCTGTTTTATTTTTAAATTTTATTTTTTAAAATTGTAAAATTTAATTTTATTTATATTTTTCTACAGCAGGTTATTATTAGTTATGTATTTTATGCATATACATGTATACAGGTCAATCCCAATCTCCCAACATATGCCACCACCACCACCCCATGGCTTCCCACACTTGGTGTCCATACGTGTGTTCTCTACCTCTGTGTCTCTATTTCTTCCCTGCAAACCAGTTCATCTGTACCATTTTTCTAGGTTCCACATATATGCATTAATATACAATATTTGTTTTTCTCTTTCTGACTTACTTCATTCTGTATGACAGTCTCTAGATCCATCGACGTCTCTACAAATGACCCTGTTTCATTCCTTCTTATGGCTGAGTAATATTCCATTTTATATATGTACCACATCTTTATCCATTCGTCTGTCTGTGGGTATTTAGGTTGCTTCCATTACCTGGCTATCGTAAATAGTGCTGAAATGAGCATTGTGGTGAATGTGCCTTTTTGATTTATGGTTTTCTCTGGGTATATGCCCAGAAGTGGGATTGCTGGATCATATGGTAATTCTATTTCTAGTTTTTTTAAGGAAACTCCATACTGTTCTCCATCGTGACTGTATAAATTTACATTTCCACCACTAGTGGAAGAGGGATCCTTTTGTCCACACCCTCCCCAGAATTCGTTGTTTGTAGATTTTCTGATGATGCTGATTCTAACAGGTGTGAGGTGATACCTCATTGTAGTTTTGATTTGCATTTCTCTAATAATTAGTGATGTTGAGCAGCTTTTCATGTTGGTCTTGGCCATCTCTGTGTCTTCTTTGAAGAAACGTCTCTTTAGATCTTCTGCCCTATTTTGTATTGGGTTGTTTGTTTTTTTAATATTAAGCTGCATGAGCTCTTTATATATATTGGAGATTAAACCTTTGTCCATTGATTCGTTTGCAAATATTTTCGCCCATTCTGAGGGATGCTTTTTGCCATTCCCGTTTTTTTAACAACAAAAGAAAGAAAGAAAAAGAAGCAGAACACTAATGTGTGTAAAATATGCCCTTTGAAGCTGTCGTTTTGAAATATGGACGTCCTTTGAATTTTTTGGTCGATATATGACCCCAGGATTTGTTTTCAGGGCAGGTGTCATTTACAGGCCTGTAATGATTTTGAATATCCACTGACCATTAGCGCTGGGATTAAAGCTGCTGTTTTGTGAAACGGCCACAATGTGGCAGCAGTTCTCCTTTACCAAATCTGGTTACTGGGGCAACAGAGCCTCAATGGAAGTCGTGTTCTAGATTGGAATTTAGAATGGAATGTGCCAGGAGAAAGCCCCTCAAGTTTGTCTCACTACTTCTTGTTCGTGTTTTTAGTTTAATTTTTATTACAGCAAATTTGATTACAATGTTTGGCTTGTTGTAGGTGTGGAAGATGTGGTTCTTTTACACTTATACAGATGTCATTCTTCCTGGGATCCTTTTCCCATGTACCTTATGACAGAATGTTGAGTAGTCTTCTCTTGGTATTCTGTAGGTCTTTGGTGATTATATATGTCACCTGTGTTTGTATATGTCTGTTAACCCCAATATCATAATGAAACCAACCCTCACACCTTTCCATTGGTGAACCATAAGTTTGTTGAATGAATCTGTGATTGCCCTTCTGCGTGGAAATATCTGCCCTGGTATCCATTTTTCGGTCACACCTATAAGAGATATGATATGATATGTGTCTTTCACTTTCTGACTTACTACAAGTCACGTGATTACCTCTAGACACACCTACGGTGCTGCAAATGGCATTGTGTCCTTTTATTCCTTGGCTTCTATTCTGCCTTAGCGAAGTCCTTTTTCAACAATGTGATTCCCTGAGGGCTGAGGATTAGCTGACCTGGGTAGCCTGACCCTGCCGGCCGGCCCTCCCCAGGTGTGCCTGGGTTGAGATCAATATAAACAGCGCTGCAGGCAGCAATAGCCCCAGAAGCTGTGCTTGACTACATATTCTCTGCCCCGTCAGCAGTCTCGGGGCTGTGCTGGTGGGAGGGAGTGAGGGGCCACGGCTTTGTGGGTGGCCCGGTGTGAGTGGGTCTCTGCTGGACTTTCTGCAGGAGTTGCCAGGCTGCCACCTGTAAAGAATAGGATGTGTCACCCATCCCTTCCGCTGGAATTTCTCTCTGGACAGAGGTGAGGAAGGAAAAAAGCAGTGGGTGCCGGGACAGGAAGGGTATCTCAGGCAGGGCAATGGAAAGCTTCCAGAAGAGCTCCCAGGGCCATGACCATCCTGGCTGGACTGCAAGCACCAAGTTGGCCTGCGTGTTGTCGCTGGTGTGGCTCCACGGCCCTTCCTCTAGGCTTTCAAGCCCTTGTACATATTCAGGTGTGTTACCTGGAAAGGGTGGGAAAAGATCAACAGCAGCTGGCCTGGGGCTCAGGTCACGGTTACTCACAGATGCCTCGGGTCCCTTTCACTGACGAAGGTGTAGGTCTTGTCTATTCCATAGTTTGTGTTTGGAACGGTACCTGTGCTTATATCAAACTCTGGTTTATGCATCACCCCACCTCTCATTCCCCCTTAAGCAGGCATCAGAGTGTTTTCCAAAGGTGGGACTCTGTTCTCTTTCTTAACTGAGTTCAAGAGTAGCCATGCTTACAGGATCTTCATAAGTGATATCTTAATCTAAGTTTCTTTTTCTGTGTGACTTATTTCACTTAGAAGCAGCATACCTCTATCCAATCATTTTGCTGCTACTCGTCTTATGCCATTGATTGCATGGCTGAGGGATATTCCATCATACGGAAGTACCACAATTTTTTGAACCATTTTTATATTTCCTGGGATATTTAAGGTGTACCCAAGTTGAGGTTCTTGTAAGCAGTGCAGCCCTAAAATTTGGGGTGGCTCTGTCTTATTGATTTTCAGGTTTCCCAAGGTATATTCCCTAGACTGGAAGTGGCCTTGGCTCTGTAGCTCTGTTGTTTAATTGTTTTAGGGAACACAATGCACTCCTCCAGAAAGGCAGTTGGAAATTTATATCCCGCCCATCAGCATAACAATGCTACCTGTTCTCCAGGGCCTGTCTTGCCTTTCTGGTTTTTACACATTTTGTGGATGTCCCTTTTGACCGGTGGAAAGTGATACTTCTTTGTAGTGCAGATTTGCATTGCCTGCTTGCTTGCTTGGCCAAAAAGAGCATATGCGTTTTCTCCTGAATATATTCAGGAGAAAACGCATATGCCCTTTTTGGCCAAGTGCATCGTTGTCGAAGTTGTGCCCCTCTTCCTGTGCTTTAAAGGCGATTCCAACGTACCTCTTGAAATCTGTTTCCTGCTATTCTGCCTCGCTTTCAAGTCCACCTCGTTTCCTTCCCTCAACAGATTTTTGGACGATGGTTGTCCTTTATTACTCGGGCAGTTTGTGAATTGCTGTGCCCCTGAGCTCCATTTTTCAACTCGTTTTTGGTGAGCTGACCGCAAGTCCAAAATTTTGGTTCAGGACCTATACTGGTTCCCGGTGGGTGGCTGAGAATTTGGTTAATTCTTCTTCCTGCCGGGAAATTACAGTGATATGTGCCCGTCCAAATGCCTAACAGCTACTCTCTCATTGGATCTCCCTCTTCCCTTTCATCCTCTGCCAAATTGGCAACCTGTGCGAACCAGGAGGTTAAAGGGGCTGTCTCTCCAAGTTGGGAAGTTGATAGCAAAGCAGATGGAAAGTCAAACCGGAGCACCAGGAGAGGGACTATTTGTTGAGTTTTAGAAACCTTTCATATTCACAGTGTGTCCGTTCTCTAGGTTTCCTGTACATGTTATAACTGTAGTAATATTCCCTTCAACCTGGAGAGTTGGGACCCATGGAATGGGTGCCATGCATTATTGCTTTAAAGGGTCTGCATTTGCTCACCCAATCTCACCAATCCTCTCAGGCCCAAGTGTCCAGCCTTATGCCACACCCAGCTGTTGTTGTAGATAGTGTCATTCCAGGTTTCATCAGAGAACCCGAAGGAATTGTAAAGAATTTCCCAGTTTTTTTGTTTTGTTTTTGAAATTCCTTTTTATAGTGGGTTTGAGCTGATTCTCGCTGCCATGTTTATGCCAGTCTAGACACACTTGATTCCCTTACGGAGACATATCAATACATAGGTTTTAAGATTCTTACTAGTCAGATATATTCCTCTGTGGGAAATATTGGGTTTTGAGTCCCTTTCACTGAGGAAGGTGTAGGTCTTGTCTATTCCATAGTTGGTTTTTGGAATGGTACCTGTGCTTATATCAAACTCTGGTTTTATGCATCACCCCACCTCTCCTTCCCCCTTAAGCAGGCATAAGGGTGTTTTCTAAATGTGAGACACTGTTCTCTTTCCTAACTCAGTTCAAGTGTAGCCATGTTTACAGGATCTTCATAAGTGATATCTTATGATAAGTTTCTTTTTCTGTGTGACTTATTTCACTTAGAATCATCGTACCTGAATCCACCCATTTTGCTGCTACTGGTCTTATGACATTGATTTCATGGCTGACAGATATTCCATCGTACGTAAGTACCACAATTTTTTGAACCATTTTTATATTTCCTGGGATATTTAAGGTTTACCCAAGTTGAGGTCCTTGTAAGCAGTGCAGCCCTAAATTTTGGGGTGGCTCTGTCTTATTGATTTTCAGTTTTCCCAAGGTATATTCCCTAGACTGGAAGTGCCCTTGGCTCTGTAGCTCTGTTGTTTACTTGTTTTAGGGAACACAATGCACTCCTCCAGAGAGGCAGGTGGCAATTTACATCCCGCCCATCAGCATAACAAGGCTCCCTGTTCTCCAGGGCCTGTCTTGCCTTTCTGGTTTTTACACATTTTGTGGATGTCCCTTTTGACCGGTGGGAAGTGATACTTCTTTGTAGTGCAGATTTGCATTGCCCGCTTGCTTGCTTGGCCAAAAAGGACGTATTTGTTTTCTCCTGAATATATTCAGGAGAAAACGCATACGCCCTTTTTGGCCAAGTGCATCATTGTCGAAGTTGTGCCCCTCTTCCTGTGCTTTAAAGGCGATTCCAACGTACCTCTTGAAATCTGTTTCCTGCTATTCTGCCTCGCTTTCAAGTCTGCCTCGTTGCCTTCCCTCAACAGATTGTTGGATGATAGTTGTCCTTTATTACTCGGCCAGTTTGTGAATTGCTGTGCCCCTGAGCTCCATTTTTCAACTCGTTTTTTGTGAGCTGACCGCAAGTCCAAAAATTTGGTTCAGGACCTATGCTGGTTCCCGGTGGGGGGCTGAGACTTTGGTTAATTCTTCTTCCTGCCTGGAAGTTAGAGTGATATGTGCCCGTCCAAATGTCTAACAGCTACTCTCTCATTGGTTCTCCCTCTTCCCTTTCATCCTCTGCCAAATTGGCAACCTGTGCGAACCAGGAGGTTAAAGTGGCTGTCTCTCCAAGTTGGGAGATTGATAGAAAAGCAGATGGAAAGTCAAACCGGAGCACCAGGAGAGGGACTATTCGTTGAGTTTTAGAAACCTTTCGTATTCACAGTGTGTCCGTTCCCTAGGTCTCCCGTACATGTTATAACTGTAGTAATATTCCCTTCAACCTGGAGAGTTGGGACCCATGGAATGGGTGCCATGCATTATTGCTTTAAACTGTCTGCATTTGCTCACCTAATCTCACCAATCCTCTCAGTCCCAAGTGTCCAGCCTTATGCCACACCCAGGTGTCGTTGTAGATATGGTCATTCCAGGTTTCATCAGAGACCCTGAAGGAATTGTAAAGAATTTCCCAGTTTTTTTGTTTTGTTTTTGAAATTCCTTTTTATAGTGGGTTTTAGCTGATTCTCGCTGCCATGTTTATGCCAATCTAGACACACTTGATTCCCTTACGGAGACATATCAATACATAGGTTTTATGATTCTTACTAGTCAGATATATTCCTCTGCGGGAAATATGGGATTTTGAGTCCCTTTCACTGAGGAAGGGGTAGGTCTTGTCTATTCCATAGTTGGTTTTTGGAACGGTACCTGTGCTTATATCAAACTCTGGTTTTATGCATCACCCCACCTCTCCTTCCCCCTTAAGCGGGCATAAGAGTGTTTTCTAAATGTGAGACACTGTTCTCTTTCCTAACTCAGTTCAAGTGTAGCCATGTTTACAGGATCTTCATAAGTGATATTTTATGATAAGTTTCTTTTTCTGTGTGACTTATTTCAGTTAGTATCATCGTACCTGAATCCACCCATTTTGCTGCTACTGGTCTTATGACATTGATTTCATGGCTGAGGGATATTCCATCGTACGTAAGTACCACAATTTTTTGAACCATTTTTATATTTCCTGGGATATTTAAGGTGTACCCAAGTTGAGGTCCTTGTAAGCAGTGCAGCCCTAAATTTTGCGGTGGCTCTGTCTTATTGATTTTCAGTTTTCCCAAGGTATATTCCCTAGACTGGAAGTGCCCTTGGCTCTGTAGCTCTGTTGTTTACTTGTTTTAGGGAACACAATGCACTCCTCCAGAGAGGCAGTTGGCAATTTACTTCCCGCCCATCAGCATAACAAGGCTCCCTGTTCTCCAGGGCCTGTCTTGCCTTTCTGGTTTTTACACATTTTGTGGATGTCCCTTTTGACCGGTGGGAAGTGATACTTCTTTGTAGTGCAGATTTGCATTGCCCGCTTGCTTGCCTTGCCAAAAAGGGTGTATGCGTTTTCTCCTGATTATATTCAGGAGAAAACGCATACGCCCTTTTTGGCCAAGTGCATCATTGTCGAAATTGTGCCCCTCTTCCTGTGCTTTAAAGGCGATTCCAACGTACCTCTTGAAATCTGTTTCCTGCTATTCTGCCTCACTTTCAAGTCCGCCTCGTTGCCTTCCCTCAACAGATTTTTGGACGATAGTTGTCCTTTATTACTCAGCCAGTTTGTGAATTGCTGTGCCCCTGAGCTCCATTTTTCAACTCGTTTTTGGTGAGCTGACCGCAAGTCCAAAATTTTGGTTTAGGACCTATACTGGTTCCGGGTGGGTGGCTGAGACTTTGGTTAATTTTTCTTCCTGCCGGGAAATTACAGTGATATGTGCCCGTCCAAATGCCTAACAGCTACTCTCTAATTGGTTCTCCTTCTTCCCTTTCATCCTCTGCCAAATTGGCAGCCTAGGAGAACCAGGAGGTTAAATGGGCTGTCTCTTCAAGTTGGGAGGTTGATAGTAAAGCAGGTGGAAAGTCAAACCGGAGCACCAGGAGACGGACTATTCGTTGAGTTTCAGAAACCTTTCGTATTCACAGTGTGTCCGTTCTCTAGGTTTCCCGTTCATGTTATAGCTGTAGTAATATTCCCTTCAACCTGGAAAGTTGGAACCCATGGAATGGGTGCCATGCATTATTGCTTTAAAGGGTCTGCATTTGCTCACCCAATCTCACCAATCCTCTCAGCCCCAAGTGTCCAGCCTTATGCCACATCCAGCTGTCGTTGTAGATAGGGTCATTCCAGGTTTCATCAGAGACCCTGAAGGAATTGTAAAGAATTTCCCAGTTTTTTGTTTTGTTTTTGAAATTCCTTTTTATAGTGGGTTTGAGCTGATTCTCGCTGCCATGTTTATGCCAGTCTAGACACACTTGATTCCCTTACGGAGACATATCAATACATAGGTTTTAAGATTCTTACTAGTCAGATATATTCCACTGCGGGAAATATGGGGTTTTGAGTCCCTTTCACTGAGGAAGGTGTAGGTCTTGTCTATTCCATAGTTGGTTTTTGGAACGGTACCTGTGCTTACATCAAACTCTGGTTTTATGCATCACCCCACCTCTCCTTCCCCCTTAAGCAGGCATAAGAGTGTTTTCTACATGTGTGACACTGTTCTCTTTCCTAACTCAGTTCAAGTGTAGCCATGTTTACAGGATCTTCATAAGTGATATCTTATGATAAGTTTCTTTTTATGTGTGACTTATTTCACTTAGAATCATCGTACCTGAATCCACCCATTTTGCTGCCTCTGGTCTTATGACATTGATTTCAGGGCTGAGGGATATTCCATCGTACGTAAGTACCACAATTTTTTGAACCATTTTTATATTTCCTGGGATATTTAAGGTGTACCCAAGTTGAGGTCCTTGTAAGCAGTGCAGCCCTAAATTTTGGGGTGGCTCTGTCTTATTGATTTTCAGCTTTCCCAAGGTATATTCCCTAGACTGGAAGTGCCCATTGCTCTGTAGCTCTGTTGTTTACTTGTTTTAGGGAACACAATGCACTCCTCCAGAGAGGCAGTTGGCAATGTACATCCTGCCCATCAGCATAACAAGGCTCCCTGTTCTCCAGGGCCTGTCTTGCCTTTCTGGTTTTTACACATTTTGTGGATGTCCCTTTTGAAGGGTGGGAAGTGATACTTCTTTGTAGTGCAGATTTGCATTGCCCGCTTGCTTGCTTGGCCAAAAAGGGCGTATGCGTTTTCTCCTGAATATATTCAGGAGAAAACGCATACGCCCTTTTTGGCCAAGTGCATCATTGTCGAAGTTGTGCCCCTCTTCCTGTGATTTAAAGGCGATTGCAACGTACCTCTTGAAATCTGTTTACTGCTATTCTGCCTCGCTTTCAAGTCCGCCTCGTTGCCTTCCCTCAACAGATTTTTGGACGATAGTTGTCCGTTATTACTCAGCCAGTTTGTGAATTGCTGTGCCCCTGAGCTCCATTTTTCAACTCGTTTTTGGTGATCTGACCGCAAGTCCAAAATTTTGGTTCCAGACCTATGCTGGTTCCCGCTGGGGGGCTGGGACTTTGGTTAATTCTTCTTCCTGCCGGGAAATTAGAGTGATATGTGCCCCTCCAAATGCCTAACAGCTACTCTCTCATTGGTTCTCCCTCTTCCCTTTCATCCTCTGCCAAATGGGCAACCTGTGCGAACCAGGAGGTTAAAGGGGCTGTCTCTCCAAGGTGGGAGGTTGATAGTAAAGCAGATGGAAACTCAAAGCGGAGCACCAGGAGAGGGACTATTCGTTGAGTTTTAGAAACCTTTCGTATTCACAGTGTGTCCGTTCTCTAGGTTTCCCGTACATGTTATAGCTGTAGTAATATTCCCTTCAACCTGGAGAGTTGGGACCCATGGAATGGGTGCCAGGCATTTGTGCTTTAAAGGGTCTGCATTTGCTCACCCAATCTCACCAATCTTCTCAGTCCCAAGTGTCCCTCCTTATGCCACGTCCAGCTGTCATTGTAGATAGGGTCATTCCAGGTTTCATCAGAGACCCTGAAAGAATTGTAAAGAATTTCCCAGTTTTTTTGTTTTGTTTTTGAAATTCCTTTTTATAGTGGGTTTGAGCTGATTCTCGCTGCCATGTTTATGCCAGTCTAGACACACTTGATTCCCTTACGGAGACATATCAATACATAGGTTTTAAGATTGTTACTACTCAGATATATTCCTCTGCGGGAAATATGGGGTTTTGAGTCCCTTTCACTGAGGAAGGTGTAGGTCTTGTCTATTCCATAGTTGGTTTTTGGAACGGTACCTGTGCTTATATCAAACTCTGGTTTTATGCATCACCCCACCTCTCCTTCCCCCTTAAGCAGGCATAAGAGTGTTTTCTAAATGTGAGACACTGTTCTCTTTCCTAAATCAGTTCAAGTGTAGCCATGTTTACAGGATCTTCATAAGTGATATCTTATGATAAGTTTCTTTTTCTGTGTGACTTATTTCACTTAGAATCATCGTAACTGAATCCACCCATTTTGCTGCTACTGGTCTTATGACATTGATTTCATGGCTGAGGGATATTCCATCGTACGTAAGTACCACAATTTTTTGAACCATTTTTATATTTCCTGGGATATTTAAGGTGTACCCAAGTTGAGGTCCTTGTAAGCAGTGCAGCCCTAAATTTTGGGGTTGCTCTGTCTTATTGATTTTCAGTTTTCCCAAGGTATATTCCCTAGACTGGAAGTGCCCTTGGCTCTGTAGCTCTGTTGTTTTCTTGTTTTAGGGAACACAATGCACTTCTCCAGAGAGGCAGTTGGCAATTTACATCCCGCCCATCAGCATAACAAGGCTCCCTGTTCTCCAGGGCCTGTCTTGCCTTTCTGGTTTTTACACATTTTGTGGATGTCCCTTTTGACGGGTGGGAAGTGATACTTCTTTGTAGTGCAGATTTGCATTGCCCCCTTGCTTGCTTGGCCAAAAATTGCGTATGCGTTTTCTCATGAATATATTCAGGAGAAAATGCCTACTCCCTTTTTGGCCAAGTGCATCATTGTCGAAGTTGTGCCCCTCTTCCTGTGCTTTAAAGGCGATTCCAACATACCTCTTGAAATCTGTTTCCTGCTATTCTGCCTCGCTTTCAAGTCCGCCTCGTTGCCTTCCCTCAACAGATTTTTGGACGAGAGTTGTCCTTTATTACTCGGCCAGTTTGTGAATTGCTGTACCCCTGAGCTCCAGTTTTCAACTCGTTTTTTGTGAGCTGACCGCAGGTCCAAAATTTTGGTTCAGGACCTATACTGGTTCCAGGTGGGTGGCTGAGACTTTGGTTAATTCTTCTTACTGCCCGGAAATTACAGTGATATGGGCCCGTCCAAATGCCTAACAGCTACTCTCTCATTGGTTCTCCCTCTTCCCTCTCATCCTCTGCCAAATTGGCAACTTGTGTGAACCAGCAGGTTAAAGGGGCTGTCTCTCCAAGTTGGGAGGTTGATGGTAAAGCAGATGGAAAGTCAAACCGGAGAACCAGGAGAGGGACTATTCATTGAGTTTTAGAAACCTTTCGTATTCACAGTGTGTCCGTTCTCTAGGTTTCCCGTACATGTTATAGCTGTAGTAATATTCCCTTCAACCTGGAGAGTGGGACCGATGGAATGGGTGCCATGCATTATTGCTTTAAAGGGTCTGCATTTGCTCACCCAATCTCACCAATCCTCTCAGTCCCAAGTGTCCAGCCTTATGGCACATCCAGCTGTCATTGTAGATAGGGTCATTCCAGGTTTCATCAGAGACCCTGAAGGAATTGTAAAGAATTTCCTAGTTTTTTTGTTTTGTTTTTGAAATTCCTTTTTAGAGTGGGTTTGAGCTGATTCTCGCTGCCATGTTTATGCCAGTCTAGACACACTTGATTCCCTTACGGAGACATATCAATATATAGGTTTTAAGATTCTTACTAGTCAGATATATTCCTCTGCGGGAAATATGGGGTTTTGAGTCCCTTTCACTGAGGAAGGTGTAGGTCTTGTCTATTCCATAGTTGGTTTTTGGAACGGTAATTGTGCTTATATCAAACTCTGGTTTTATGCATCACCCCACCTCTCCTTCCCCCTTAAGCAGGCATAAGAGTGTTTTCTTAATGTGAGACAGTGTTCTCTTTCCTAACTCAGTTCAAGTGTAGCCATGTTTACAGGATCTCCATAAGTGATATCTTATGATAAGTTTCTTTTTCTCTGTGACTTATTTCACGTAGAATCATCGTACCTGAATCCACCCATTTTGCTGCTACTGGTCTTATGACATTGATTTCATGGCTGAGGGATATTCCATCGTACGTAAGTACCACAATTTTTTGAACCATTTTTATATTTCCTGGGATATTTAAGGTGTACCCAAGTTGAGGTCCTTGTAAGCAGTGCAGACCTAGGGTTTGGGGTGGCTCTGTCTTATTGATTTTCAGTTTTCCCAAGGTATATTCCCTAGAATGGAAGTGCCCTTGGCTCTGTAGCTCTGTTCTTTACTTGTATTAGGGAACACAATGTACTCCTCCAGAGAGGCAGTTGGCAATTTACACCCCGCCTATCAGCATAACAAGGCTCCCTGTTCTCCAGGGCCTGTCTTGCCTTTCTGGTTTTTACACATCTTGTGGATGTCCCTTTTGACCGGTGGGAAGTGATACTTCTTTGTAGTGCAGATTTGCATTGCCCGCTTGCTTGCTTGGCCAAAAAGGGCGTATGCGTTTTCTCCTGAATATATTCAGGAGAAAACACATACGCGCTTTTTGACCAAGTGCATCATTGTCGAAGTTGGGCCCCTCTTCCTGTGCTTTAAAGGCGATTCCAACGTACCTCTTGAAATCTGTTTCCTGCTATTCTGCCTCGCTTTCAAGTCCGCCTCGTTGCCTTCCCTCAACAGATTTTTGGACGATCGTTGTCCTTTATTACTCGGGCAGTTTGAGAATTGCTGTGCCCCTGAGCTCCATTTTTCAAATCGTTTTTGGTGAGCTGACCGCAAGTCCAACATTTTGGTTCAGGACCTATGCTGGTTCCAGGTGGGGGGCTGAGACTTTGGTTAATTCTTCTTCCTGCCAGGAAGTTAGAGTGATATGTGCCCGTCCAAATGCCTAACAGCTTCTCTCTCATTGGTTCTCCCTCTTCCCTTTCATCCTCTGCAAATTGGAAACCTGTGCGAACCAGGAGGTTAAAGGGGCTGTCTCTCCAAGTTGGGAGGTTGATAGTAAAGCAGACGGAAAGTAAAACCAGAGCAACAGGAGAGGGACTATTCGTTGAGTTTTAGAAACCGTTCGTATTCACAGTGGATCCGTTCTCTAGGTTTCCCGTACCTGTTATAACTGTAGTAATATTCCCTTGAACCTGGAGAGTTGGGACCCATGGAATGGGTGCCATGCATTATTGCTTTAAAGGGTCTGCATTTGCTCACCCAATCTCACCAATCCTCTCAGTCCCAAGTGTCCAGCCTTATGCCACATCCAGCTGTCGTTGTAGATAGGGTCATTCCAGGTTTCATCAGAGACCCTGAAGGAATTGTAAAGAATTTCTCAGTTTTTTTGTTTTGTTTTTGAAATTCGTTTTTATAGTGGGTTTGAGCTGATTCTCGCTGTCATGTTTATGCCAGTCTAGACACACTTGATTCCCTTATGGAGACATATCAATACATAGGTTTTAAGATTCTTACTACTCAGAAATATTCCTCTGCGGGAAATATGGGGTTTTGAATCCCTTTCACTGGGGAAGGTGTAGGTCTTTTCTATTCCATAGTTGGTTTTTGGAACGGTACCTGTGCTTATATCAAACTCTGGTTTTATGCATCACCCCACCTCTCCTTCCCCCTTAAGCAGGCATAAGAGTGTTTTCTAAATGTGAGACACTGTTCTCTTTCCTAACTCAGTTCAAGTCTAGCCATGTTTACAGGATCTTCATAAGTGATATCTTATGATAAGTTTCTTTTTCTGTAAGACTTATTTAACTTAGAATCATCGTACCTGAATCCACCCATTTTGCTGCTACTGGTCTTATGACATTGATTTCATGGCTGAGGGATATTCCATCGTACGTAAATGCCACAATTTCTTGAACCATTTTTATATTTCCTGGGATATTTAAGGTGTACCCAAGTTGAGCTCCTTGTAAGCAGTGCAGCCCTAAATTTTGGGGTGGCTGTGTCTTATTGATTTTCAGGTTTCCCAAGGTATATTCCCTAGACTGGAAGTGCCCTTGGCTCTGTAGCTGTGTTGTTTATATGTTTTAGGGAACACAATGCACTCCTCCAGAGAGGCAGGTGGCAATTTACATCCCGCCTACAAGCATAACAAGGCTCCCTGTTCTCCAGGGCCTGTCTTGCCTTTCTGGTTTTTACACATTTTGTGGATGTCCCTTTTGACCAGTGGGAAGTGATACTTCTTTGTAGTGCAGATTTGCATTGCCCGCTTGCTTGCTTGGCCAAAAAGGGCGTATGCGTTTTCTCCTGAATATATTCAGGAGAAAACGCATACACCCTTTTTGGCCAAGTGCATCATTGTCGAAGTTGTGCCCCTCTTCCTGTGCTTTAAAGGCGATTCCAACGTACCTCTTGAAATCTGTTTCCTGCTATTCTGCCTCGCTTTCAAGTCCGCCTCGTTGCATTCCCTCAACAGATTTTTGGACGATAGTTGTCCTTTATTACTCGGCCAGTTTGTGAATTGCTGTGCCCCTGCGCTCCATTTTTCAACTCGTTTTTGGTGAGCCGACCGCATGTCCAAAATTTTGGTTCAGGACCTATGCTGGTTCCCGGTGGGTGGCTGAGACTTTGGTTAATTCTTCTTCCTGCCGGGAAATTACAGTGATATGTGCCGGTCCAAATGCCTAACAGCTACTCTCTCATTGGTTCTCCCTCTTCCCTTTCATCCTCTGCCAAATTGGAAACCTGTGCGAACCAGGAGGTTAAAGGGGCTGGCTCTCCAAGTTGGGAGGTTGATAGTAAAGCAGATGGAAAGTCAAACCGGAGCACCAGGAGAGGGACTATTCGTTGAGTTTTAGAAACATTTCGTATTCACAGTGTGTCCGTTCTCTAGGTTTACCGTACATGTTATAACTGTAGTAATATTCCCTTCAACCTGGAGAGTTGGGACCCATGGAATGGGTGCCATGCATTATTGCTTTAAAGGGTCTGCATTTGCTCACGCAATCTCACCAATCCTCTCAATCCCAAGTGTCCCTCCTTATGCCACTTCCAGCTGTCATTGTAGATAGGGTCATTTCAGGTTTCATCAGAGACCCTGAATGAAGTGTAAAGAATTTCCCAGTTTTTTTGTTTTCTTTTTTTTTTTTTTTTTTTTTTTTTTTGCGGTATGTGGGCCTCTCACTGTTGTGGCCTCTCCCGTTGCGGAGCACAGGCTCCGGACACGCAGGCTCAATGGCCATGGCTCATGGGCCAAGCCGCTCCGCGGCATGTGGGATCCTCCCAGACCGGGGCACGAACCCGTGTCCCCTGCATCGGCAGGCGGACTCTCAACCACTGCGCCACCAGGGAAGCCCTGTTTTCTTTTTGAAATTCCTTTTTATAGTGGGTATGTGCTGATTCTCGCTGCCATGTTTATGCCAGTCTAGACACACTTGATTCCATTACGGAGACATAGCAATACATAGGTTTTAAGATTCTTACTAGTCAGATATATTCCCCTGCGGGAAATATGGGTTTTGAGTCCCTTTCACTGAGGAAGGTGTAGGTCTTGTCTATTCCATAGTTGGTTTTTGGAACGGTACCTGTGCTTATATCAAACTCTGGTTTTATGCATCACCCCACCTCTCCTTCCCCCTTAAGCAGGCATAAGAGTGTTTTCTAAATGTGAGACACTGTTCTCTTTCCTAACTCAGTTCAAGTGTAGCCATGTTTACAGGATCTTCATAAGTGATATCTTATGATAAGTTTCTTTTTCTCTGTGACTTATTTCACTTAGAATCATCGTACCTGAATCCACCCATTTTGCTGCTACTGGTCTTATGACATAGATTTCATGGCTGAGGGATATTCCATCGTACGTAAGTACCACAATTTTGTGAACCATTTTTATATTTCCTGGGATATTTAATGTGAACCCAAGTTGAGGTCCCTGTAAGCAGTGCAGCCCTAAATTTTGGGGTGGCTCTGTCTTATTGATTTTCAGTTTTCCCAAGGTATATTCCCTAAACTGGAAGTGCCCTTGGCTCTGTAGCTCTGTTGTTTACTTGTTTTAGGGAACACAATGCACTCCTCCAGAGAGGCACTTGGCAATTCACATCCCGCCCATCAGCATAAAAAGGCTCCCTGTTCTCCAGGGCCTGTCTTGCCTTTCTGGTTTTTACACATTTTGTGGATGTCCCTTTTGACCGGTGGGAAGTGATACTTCTTTGTAGTGCAGATTTGCATTGCCCGCTTGCTTGCTTGGCCAAAAAGGGCGTATGCGTTTTCTCCTGAATATATTCAGGAGAAAATGCATACGCCCTTTTTGGCCAAGTGCATCATTGTCGAAATTGTGCCCCTCTTCCTGTGCTTTAAAGGTGATTCCAACATACCTCTTGAAATCTGTTTCCTGCTATTCTGCCTCGCATTCAAGTCCACCTCGTAGCCTTCCCTCAACAGATTTTTGGACGATAGTTGTCCTTTATTACTCGGCCAAGTTGTGAATTGATGTGCCCCTGAGCTCCATTTTTCAACTCGTTTTGGTGAGCTGACCGCAAGTCCAACATTTTGGTTCAGGACCTATACTGGTTCCCAGTGGGAGGCTGAGACTTTTGTTAATTCTTCTTCCTGCCGGGAAATTACAGTGATATGTGCCCGTCCAAATGCCTAACAGCTACTCTCTCATTGGTTCTCCCTCATCTCTTTCATCCTCTGCCAAATTGGCTACCTGTGCGAACCAGGAGTTTAAAGGGGCTGTCTCTCCAAGTTGGGAGGTTGATAGTAAAGCAGATGGAAAGTCAAACCGGAGCACCAGGAGAGGGACAATTCGTTGAGTTTTAGAAACCTTTCGTATTCACAGTGTGTCCGTTCTCTAGCTTTCCCGTACATGTTATAGCTGTAGTAATATTCCCTTCAACCTGGAGAGTTGGTACCCATGGAATGGGTGCCACATATTATTGTTTTAAAGGGTCTGCATTTGCTCACCCAATGTCACCAACCCTCTCAGTCCCAAGTGTTCAGCCTTATGCCACATCCAGTTGTTGTTGTAGATAGGGTCATTCCAGGTTTCATTAGAGACCCTGAAGGAATTGTAAAGAATTTCCCAGTTTTTTTGTTTTGTTTTTGAAATTCCTTTTTACAGTGGGTTTGAGCTGATTCTCGCTGCCATGTTTATGCCATTCTAGACACACTTGTTTCCCTTACGGAGACACATCAATACATAGGTTTTAAGATTCTTACTAGTCAGATATATTCCTCTGCGGGAAATATGGGGTTTTGAGTCCCTTTCACTGAGGAAGGTGTAGGTCTTGTCTATTCCATAGTTGGTTTTTGGATCGGTACCTGTGCTTATATCAAACTCTGGGTTTATGCATCACCCCACCTCTCCTTCCCCCTTAAGCAGGCATAAGAGTTTTTTTCTAAATGTGAGACTCTGTTCTCTTTCCTAACTCAGTTCAAGTGTAGCAATGTTACAGGATCTTCATAAGAGATATCTTATGATAAGTTTCTTTTTCTGTGTGACTTATTTCACTTAGAATCATTGTATCTGAATCCACTCATTTTGCTGCTACTGGTCTTATGACATTGATTTCATGGCTGAGGGATATTCCATCGTACGTAAGTACCACAATTTTTTGAACCATTTTTATATTTCCTGGGATATTTAAGGTGTACCCAAGTTGAGGTTCTTGTAAGCAGTGCAGCCCTAAATTTTGAGGTGGCTCTTTCTTATTGATTTTCAGTTTTCCCAAGGTATATTCCCTAGACTGGAAGTGCCCTTTGCTCTGTAGCTCTGTTGTTTACTTGTTTTAGGGAACACAATGCACTCCTCCAGAGATGCAGTTGGCAGTTTACAACCCGCCCATCAGCAAAACAAGCCTCCCTGTTCTCCAGGGCCGGTCTTGCCTTTCTGGATTTTACACATTTTGTGGATGTCCCTTTTGAACAGTCGGAAGTGATACTTCTTTGTAGTGCAGATTTGCATTTCCCGCTTGATTGCTTGGCCAAAAAGGGCGTATGCGTTTTCTCCTGAATATATTCAGGAGAAAACGCATATGCCCTTTTTGCTCAAGTGCAACATTGTTGAAGTTGTGCCCCTCATCCTGTGCTTTAAAGTCAATTCCAACATACCACTTGAAATCTGTTTCCTGCTATTCTGCCTAGCTTTCAAGTCCACCTCGTTGCCTTCCCTCAACAGATTTTTGGACAATAGTTGTCTTTATTACTCTGCCTGTTTGTGAATTGCTGTGCCCCTTAGCTCCATTTTTCAACTTGTTTTTTGTGAGCTGACCGAAAGTCCAAAATTGTGGTTCAGGACCTATACTGGTTCCCGGTGGGGGGCTGAGACTTCAGTAAATTCTTCTTCCTGCTGGGAAATTAGAGTGACATGTGGCCGTCCAAATGCCTTAGAGCTACTCTCTCACTGGTTCTCCCTCTTCCCTTTCATCCTCTGCCAAATTGGCAACCTGTGCGAACCAGGAGGTTAAAGGGGCTGTTTCTCCAAGTTGGGAGATTGATAGAAAAGCAGTTGGAAAATCAAACCGGAGCAACAGGAGTGGGACTATTCGTTGAGTTTTAGAAACCTTTCATATTCACAGTTTGTCCATTCTCTATTTTTCCCTTACATGTTATATCTGTAGTAATAGTCCCTTCAAGCTGGAGAATTGGGAACAATGGAATGCGTGCCATTCATTATTGCTTTAAAGTGTCTGTATTTGCTCACCGAATCTCACCAATCCTCTCAGCTCCAAGTGTCCAGCCTTATGCCACATCCAGCTGTCGTTGTAGGTTGGGTCAGTCCAGGTTTCATCAGAGACCCTGAAGGAATTGTGAAGAATGTACATTTTTTTTGTTCTGTTTTTAAATTCCTTTTTATAGTGGGTTTGAGCTGGTTCTCGCTGCCATGTTTATGCCAGTCTAGACACACTTGATTACCTTACGCAGACATATCAATAAATAGGTTTTAAGATTCTTACTAGTCAGATATATTCCTCTGCGGGAAATATGGGGTTTTGAGTCCCTTTCACTGAGGAAGGTGTAGCTCTTGTCTATTCCATAGTTAGTTTTTGGAACAGTACCTGTGCTTATATGAAACTCCAGTTTTATGCATCACCCCACGTCTCCTTCCCCCTGAAGCAGGCAAAGAGTGCTTTCTAAATGTGAGACTCTGTTCTCTTTCCTAACTCAGTTCAAGTGTAGCCATGTTTACAGGATCTTCATAAGTGATATCTTATGATAAGTTTCTTTTTCTGTGTGACTTATTTCACTTAGAATCATCGTACTTGTATCTACTCATTTTGCTGCTACTGGTCTTATGACATTGACTTCATGGCTGAGGGATATTCCATCGTACGTAAGTACCACAATTTTTTGAACCATTTTCATATTTCCTGGAATATTTAAGATGTACCAAAGTTGAGGTTCTTGTAATCAGTGCAGCCCTAAATTTTGGGGTGGCTCTGTCTTATTGATATTCAGTTCTCCCAAGGAATATTCCCTAGACTGGAAGTGTCCTTGGCTCCGTAGTTCTGTTGTTTACTTGTTTTTGGGAACACAATGCACTCCTCCAGAGATGCAGGTGGCAATTTACATCCCGCCCATCAGCATAACAAGACTCCCTGTTCTCCAGGGCCTGTCTTGCCTTTCTGGTTTTTACACATTTCGTGGATGTCCCTTTTAGACCTGTGGAAAGTGATACTTCTTTGTAGTGCAGATTTTCATTGCCCGCCTGCTTGCTTGGCCAAAAAGGGCGTATGCGTTTTCTCCTGAATATATTCATGAGAAAACGCATACGCTCTATTTGGCCAAGTGCATCATTTTTGAAATTTTGCCCCTCTTTCTGTGCTTTAAACGTGATTCCAACGTACCTCTTGAAATCTGTTTCCTGCTATTCTGCCTCGCTTTCATGTCCGCCTCGTTGCCTTCCCTCACCAGATTTTTGATGATATTTGTCCTTTATTACTCTGCCAGTTTGTGAATTGCTGTGCCCCTGAGCTCCATTATTCTACTCGTTTTTTGTGAGCTGACCGCAAGTCCAAAATTTTGGTTCAGGACCTATACTGGTTTCCGATGGGGGCCTGAGACTTTGGTTAATTCTTCTTCCTGCTGGGAAATTAGATAGACATGTGCCCGTCCAAATGCCTAACAGCTACTCTCTCATTGGTTCTCCCTCTTCACTTTCATCCTCAGCCAAACTGGCATCCTGTGCGAACCAGTAGGTTAAAGGGGCTGTCTCTCCAAGTTGGGAGATTGATAGTAAAGCAGTAGGAAAGTCAAACGGGAGCACCAGGAGCGGGAATATTCGTTGAGTTTTAGAAACCTTTCGTATTCACAGTGTGTCCATTCTCTAGGTTTCCCGTACATATTATAGCTGTAGTAATATTCCCATCAACCTGGAGAATTGGGACCCATGGAATGGGTGCCATTAATTATTGCTTTAAAGGGTCTGCATTTGCTCACCCAATCTCACCAATCTTCTCATTCCCAAGTGTCCAGCCTTATGCCACATCCAGCTGTCACTGTAGATAGGGTCATTCCAGGTTTCATCAGAGATCTTGAAGGAATTGTGAAGAATTTCCTTTTTTGTTTTCTTTTGTTTTTGTAATTCCTTTTCATAGTGGGTTTGAGCTGATTCTCGCTGCCATGTTTATGCCAGTCTAGACACACTTGATTCCCTTACGGAGAGATATCAATACATAGGTTTTAAGATTCTTACTAGTCAGATATATTCCTCTGTGGTAAATATTGTGTTTTGAATCCCTTTCTCTGAGGAAGGTATAGGTCTTGTCTATTCCTTAGTTGGTTTTTGGAATGGTACCTGTGCTTATATCAAACTCTGGTTTTATGCATCACCCCACCTCTCCTTCCCCCTTAAGCAGGCATAAGAGTGTTTTCCAAATGTGAGACTCTGTTTTCTTTCCTAACTCAGTTCAAGTGTAGCCATGTTTACAGGATCTTCATAAGTGATATCTTATGATAAGTTTCTTTTTCTGTGTTACGTATTTCACTTAGAATCATCGTACCTGAATCCTCTCATTTTGCTGCTACTGTTCTTGTGACATTGATTGTATGGGTGAGGGATATTCCATCGTATGTAAGTACCACAATGTTTTGAACCATTTTTATCTTTCCTGGGATATTTATGGTGTACCCAAGTTGAGGTTCTTGTAAGCAGTGCAGCCCTAAATATTGGGGTTGCTCTGTCTTATTGATTTTCAGTTTTCCCAATGTATATTCCCTAGACTGGAAGTGCCCTTGGCTCTGTAGCTCTGTTGTTTACTTGTTTTAGGGAACACAATGAACTCCTCCAGAGAGGCAGATGGCAATTTACATCACTCGCATCAGCAGAAGAAGCCTCTCTGTTCTCCAGGGCATGTCTGGCCTTTCTGAATTTTACACATTTTGTGGATGTCCCTTTTGAATGGTCGGAAGTGATACTTCTTTGTAGTTAAGATTTGCATTGCCCCCTTGCCTGCTTGGTCAAAAAGGGCGTATGCGTTTTCTCCTGAATATATTCAGGAGAAAACGCATACGCCCTTTTTGGCCAAGTGGACCATTGTTGAAGTTGTGCCCGTCTTCCTGTGCTTTAAAGGCGATTCCAACGTACCTCTCGAAATCTGTTTCCTGCCATTTTGCCTGGCTTTCAAGTCCGCCTCGTTGCCTTCCCTCAACAGATTTTTGGATGATAGTTGTCTTTTATTACTCTGCCAGTTTGTGAATTGCTGTGCCCCAGAGCTCTATTATTAAACTCGTTTTTTGTGAGCTGACCGCAAGTCCAAAAGTTTTCTTCAGGACCTATACTGGTTCCTGGTTGGTGGCTGAGGCTTTGGTTAATTATTCTTCCTGCCGGGAAATTAGGGTGACATGTTCCCGTCCGAATGCCTAAGAGCTACTCTCTCATTGGTTCTCCCTCTTCCCTTTCATCCTCTGCCAAATTGGCAACCTGTGCGAACCAGGAGGTTAAAGGGGCTGTCTCTCCAAGTTGAGAGATTGACACTAAAGCAGTGGAAAATCAAACCAGAGCACCATGAGAGGGACTATTTTTTGAGTTTTAGAAATCTTTCATATTCACAGTGTGTCCATTCTCTAGGTTTCCCGTACATGTTATAGCTATACTAATATTCCCTTCAACCTGGAGAGTTGGGACCCATGGAATGGGTGCCATGCATTATTGCTTTAAAGGGTCTGCATTTGCTCACGCCATCTCACCAATCTTCTCAGTCCCAAGTGTCCAGCCTTATGCCACATCCAGCTGTCATTGTAGAAAGGGTCATTCCAGGTTTCATCAGAGACCCTGAAGGAATTGTAAAGAATTTTCCTGTTTTTTTGTTTTGTTTTTGAAATTCCTTTTATAGTGGGTTTGAGCTGATTCTCGGTGACATGTTTATGCCAGTCTAGACACACTTGATTCCCTTACGGAGACATATCAATACATAGGTTTTAAGATTCTTACTAGTCAGATATATTCCTCTGCGGGAAATATGTGGTTTTGAGTAACTTTCACTGAGGAAGGTGTAGGTCTTGTCTATTCCATAGTTGGTTTTTGGAACGGTACCTCTGCTTATATCAAACTCTGGTTTTATGCATCACCCCAACTCTGCTTCCACCTTAAACAGGCATAAGAGTGTTTTCTAAATGTAAGACTCTGTTCTCTTTCCTAACTCAGTTCAAGTGTAGCCATGTTTACAGGATCTTCATGAGTGATATCTTATGATAAGTTTCTTTTTCTGTGTGACTAATTTCACTTAGAATCATCGTACCTGAATCCACTCATTTTGCTGCTACTGGTCTTATGACATTGATTTCATGGCTGAGGGATATCCCATCTTAGGTAAGTACCACAATTTTTTGAACCATTTTTATATTTCCTGGGATATTTAAGGTGTACTCAAGATGAGGTTCTTGAAGCAGTGCAGCCCTAAATATTGGGCTGGCTCAGTCTTATTGATTTTCAGTTTTCCCAAAGTATATTCCCTAGACTGGAAGTGACCTTTTCTCTGTAGCTCTGTGGTTTACTTTTTCTAGGGAACACAATGCACTCCTCCAGAGAGGCAGTTGGCAATTTACATCCCGCCCATCAGCATATCAAGGCTCCCTGTTCTACAGGGCCTCTCTTGCCTTTCTGGTTTTTACACATTTTCTGGAAGTCCCTTTTGACTGGTGGGAAGTGATACTTCTTTGTAGTGCAGATTTGCATTGCCCGCTTGCTTGCTTGGCCAAAAAAGGCATATGCGTTTTCTCCTGAATATATTCAGAGGAAAACACATACGCATTTTTTGGCCAAGTGCATCATTTTCGAAGTTGTGCCTCTCTTTCTCTGCTTTATAGGCGATTCCAACGTACCTTTTGAAATCTGTTTCCTGCTATTCTGCCTCGCTTTCAAGTCCGCCTCGTTGCCTAGCCTTCACAGATTTTTGGACGATAGTTGTCCTTTATTACTCTGCCGGTTTGTGAATTGCTGTGCCCCTGAGCTCCATTTTTCAACTCGTTTTTGGTGAGCTGACCGCAAGTCCAAAATTTTGGTTCAGGACCTATGCTGGTTCCCGGTGGGGGGCTGAGACTTTGGTTACTACTTCTTCCTGCCGGGAAGTTAGAGGGATATGTGCCCGTCCAAATGCCTTACAGCTACTCTCTCATTGGTTCTCCCTCTTCCCTTTCATCCACTGCCAAATTGGAAACCTGTGCGAACCAGGACGTTAAAGGGGCTGTCTCTCCAAGTTGGGAGATTGATAGTAAAGCACATGGAAAGTCAAACCAGAGCACCAGGAGAGGGAATATTCGTTGAGTTTTAGAAACCTTTAGTATTCACAGTGTGTCTGTTCTCTAGGTTTCGCATACATGTTATAGCTGTAGTAATATTCCCTTCAACCTGGAGAGTTGGGACCCACGGAATGGGTGCCATGCATTATTGCTTTAAAGGGTCTGCATTTGCTCACGCCATCTCACCAATCTTCTCAGTCCCAAGTGTCCAGCCTTATGCCACATCCAGCTGTCACTGTAGATAGGGTCATTCCAGGTTTCATCAGAGATCTTGAAGGAATTGTGAAGAATTTCCTTTTTTGTTTTCTTTTGTTTTTGTAATTCCTTTTCATAGTGGGTTTGAGCTGATTCTCGCTGCCATGTTTATGCCAGTCTAGACACACTTGATTCCCTTACGGAGACATATCAATACATAGGTTTTAAGATTCTTACTAGTCAGATATTTTCCTCTGCGGGAAATATGGGGTTTTGAGTCCCTTGCACTGAGGACGGTGTAGGTCTTGTCTATTCCATAGTTGGTTTTTGGAATGGTACCTGTGCTTATATCAAACTCTGGTTTTATGCATCACCCCACCTCTCCTTCCCCCTTAAGCAGGTATAAGAGTGTTTTCTAAATGTGAGACACTGTTCTCTTTCCTAACTCAGTTCAAGTGTAGCCATGTTTACAGGATCTTCATAAGTGATATCTTATGATAAGTTTCTTTTTCTGTGTGACTTATTTCACTTAGAATCATCGTACCTGAATCCACCCATTTTGCTGCTACTGGTCTTATGACATTGATTTCATGGCTGAGGGATATTCCATCGTACGTAAGTACCACAATTTTTTGAACCATGTTTATATTTTCTGGGATACTTAAGGTGTATCCAAGTTGAGGTCCTTGTATGCAGTGCAGCCCTAAATTTTGGGGTGGCTCTGTCTTATTGATTTTCAGTTTTCCCAAGGTATATTCCCTAGACTGGTAGTGCCCTTGGCTCTGTAGCTCTGTTCTTTACTTGTTTTAGGGAACAGAATGCACTCCTCCAGAGAGGCAGTTGGCAATTTACATCCCGCCCATCAGCATAACAAGGCTCCCTGTTCTCCAGGGCCTGTCTTGCTTTTCTTGTTCTTACACATTTTGTGGATGTCCCTTTTGACAGGTGGGAAGTGATACTTCTTTGTAGTGCAGATTTGCATTGCCCGCTGGCTTGCTTGGCCAAAAAGGGCGTATGCGTTTTCTCCTGAATATATTCAGGAGAAAACGCATACGCCCTTTTTGGCCAAGTGCATCATTGTCGAAGTTGTGCCCCTCTTCCTGTGCTTTAAAGGCGATTCCAACGTACCTCTTGAAATCTGTTTCCTGCTATTCTGCCTCGCTTTCAAGTCCGCCTCGTTGCCTTCCCTCAACAGATTTTTGGACGATAGTTGTCCTTTATTACTCGGCCAGTTTGTGAATTGCTGTGCCCCTGAGCTCCATTTTTCAACTCGTTTTTGGTGAGCTGACCGCAAGTCCAAAATTTTGGTTCAGGACCTATACTGGTTCCCGGTGGGTGGCTGAGAATTTGGTTAATTCTTCTTCCTGCCGGGAAATTACAGTGATATGTGCCCGTCCAAATGCCTAACAGCTACTCTCTCATTGGTTCTCCCTCTTCCCTTTCATCCTCTGCCAAATTGGCAACCTGTGCGAACCAAGAGGTTAAAGGGGCTGTCTCTCCAAGTTGGGAGGTTGATAGTAAAGCAGACGGAAAGTCAAACTGGAGCACCAGGAGAGGTACTATGCGTTGAGTTTTAGAAACCTTTCGTATTCACATGTGTCCGTTCCCTAGGTTTCCCGCACATGTTATAGCTGTAGTAATATTCCCTTCAACCTGGAGAGTTCGGACCCATGGAAAGGGTGCCATGCATTATTGCTTTAAAGGGTCTGCATTTGCTCACCCAATCTCACCAATCGTCTCAGTCCCAAGTGTCCCTCCTTATGCCACATCCAGCTGTCGTTGTAGATAGGGTCATTCCAACTTTCATCAGAGACCCTGAAGGAATTGTAAAGAATTTCCCATTTTTTTGTTTTGTTTTTGAAATTCCTTTTTATAGTGGGTTTGAGCTGATTCTCGCTGCCATGTTTATGCCAGTCTAGACACACTTGATTCCCTTACGGAGACATATCAATACATAGGTTTTAAGATTCTTACTAGTCAGATATATTCCTCTGTGGGAAATATGTGGTTTTGAGTGCCTTTCACTGAGGAAGGTGTAGGTCTTGTCTATTCCATAGTTGGTTTTTGGAACGGTACCTGTGCTTATATCAAACTCTGGTTTTATGCATCACCCGACCTCTCCTTCCCCCTTAAGCAGGCATAAGTGTGTTTTCTAAATGTTGGACTCTGTTCCCTTTCCTAACTCAGTTCAAGTGTAGCAATGTTTACAGGAACTTCATGAGTGATATCTTATGATAAGTTTCTTTTTCTGTGCGAGTTATTTCACTTAGAATCATCGTACCTGAATCCACTCATTTTGCTGCTACTGGTCTTATGACATTGATTTCATGGCTGAGGGATATCCCATCTTAGGTAAGTACCACAATTTTTTGAACCATTTTTATATTTCCTGGGATATTTAAGGTGTACTCAAGATGAGGTTCTTGAAGCAGTGCAGCCCTAAATATTGGGCTGGCTCAGTCTTATTGATTTTCAGTTTTCCCAAAGTATATTCCCTAGACTGGAAGTGACCTTTGCTCTGTAGCTCTGTGGTTTACTTTTTCTAGGGAACACAATGCACTCCTCCAGAGAGGCAGTTGGCAATTTACATCCCGCCCATCAGCATATCAAGGCTCCCTGTTCTACAGGGCCTCTCTTGCCTTTCTGGTTTTTACACATTTTCTGGAAGTCCCTTTTGACTGGTGGGAAGTGATACTTCTTTGTAGTGCAGATTTGCATTGCCCGCTTGCTTGCTTGGCCAAAAAAGGCATATGCGTTTTCTCCTGAATATATTCAGAGGAAAACACATACGCATTTTTTGGCCAAGTGCATCATTTTCGAAGTTGTGCCTCTCTTTCTCTGCTTTATAGGCGATTCCAACGTACCTTTTGAAATCTGTTTCCTGCTATTCTGCCTCGCTTTCAAGTCCGCCTCGTTGCCTAGCCTTCACAGATTTTTGGACGATAGTTGTCCTTTATTACTCTGCCGGTTTGTGAATTGCTGTGCCCCTGAGCTCCATTTTTCAACTCGTTTATGGTGAGCTGACCGCAAGTCCAAAATTTTGGTTCAGGACCTATGCTGGTTCCCGGTGGGGGGCTGAGACTTTGGTTACTACTTCTTCCTGCCGGGAAGTTAGAGGGATATGTGCCCGTCCAAATGCCTTACAGCTACTCTCTCATTGGTTCTCCCTCTTCCCTTTCATCCACTGCCAAATTGGAAACCTGTGCGAACCAGGACGTTAAAGGGGCTGTCTCTCCAAGTTGGGAGATTGATAGTAAAGCACATGGAAAGTCAAACCAGAGCACCAGGAGAGGGAATATTCGTTGAGTTTTAGAAACCTTTAGTATTCACCGTGTGTCTGTTCTCTAGGTTTTGCATACATGTTATAGCTGTAGTAATATTCCCTTCAACCTGGAGAGTTGGGACCCATGGAATGGGTGCCATGCATTATTGCTTTAAAGGGTCTGCATTTGCTCACGCCATCTCACCAATCTTCTCAGTCCCAAGTGTCCAGCCTTATGCCACATCCAGCTGTCACTGTAGATAGGGTCATTCCAGGTTTCATCAGAGATCTTGAAGGAATTGTGAAGAATTTCCTTTTTTGTTTTCTTTTGTTTTTGTAATTCCTTTTCATAGTGGGTTTGAGCTGATTCTCGCTGCCATGTTTATGCCAGTCTAGACACACTTGATTCCCTTACGGAGACATATCAATACATAGGTTTTAAGATTCTTACTAGTCAGATATTTTCCTCTGCGGGAAATATGGGGTTTTGAGTCCCTTGCACTGAGGACGGTGTAGGTCTTGTCTATTCCATAGTTGGTTTTTGGAACGGTACCTGTGCTTATATCAAACTCTGGTTTTATGCATCACCCCACCTCTCCTTCCCCCTTAAGCAGGTATAAGAGTGTTTTCTAAATGTGAGACACTGTTCTCTTTCCTAACTCAGTTCAAGTGTAGCCATGTTTACAGGATCTTCATAAGTGATATCTTATGATAAGTTTCTTTTTCTGTGTGACTTATTTCACTTAGAATCATCGTAACTGAATCCACCCATTTTGCTGCTACTGGTCTTATGACATTGATTTCATGGCTGAGGGATATTCCATCGTACGTAAGTACCACAATTTTTTGAACCATGTTTATATTTTCTGGGATACTTAAGGTGTATCCAAGTTGAGGTCCTTGTATGCAGTGCAGCCCTAAATTTTGGGGTGGCTCTGTCTTATTGATTTTCAGTTTTCCCAAGGTATATTCCCTAGACTGGAAGTGCCCTTGGCTCTGTAGCTCTGTTGTTTTCTTGTTTTAGGGAACACAATGCACTTCTCCAGAGAGGCAGTTGGCAATTTACATCCCGCCCATCAGCATAACAAGGCTCCCTGTTCTCCAGGGCCTGTCTTGCCTTTCTTGTTCTTACACATTTTGTGGATGTCCCTTTTGACCGGTGGGAAGTGATACTTCTTTGTAGTGCAGATTTGCATTGCCCGCTTGCTTGCTTGGCCAAAAAGGGCGTATGCGTTTTCTCCTGAATATATTCAGGAGAAAACGCATACGCCCTTTATGGCCAAGTGCATCATTGTCCAAGTTGTGCCCTTCTTCCTGTGCTTTAAAGGTGATTCCAACGTACCTCTTGAAATCTGTTTCCTGCTATTCTGCCTCGCTTTCAAGTCCGCCTCGTTGCCTTCCCTCAACAGATTTTTGGACGATAGTTGTCCTTTATTACTCAGCCAGTTTGTGAATTGCTGTGCCCCTGAGCTCCATTTTTCAACTCGTTTTTGGTGAGCTGACCGCAAGTCCAAAATTTTGGTTCAGGACCTATACTGGTTCCCGGTGGGTGGCTGAGAATTTGGTTAATTCTTCTTCCTGCCGGGAAATTACAGTGATATGTGCCCGTCCAAATGCCTAACAGCTACTCTCTCATTGGTTCTCCCTCTTCCCTTTCATCCTCTGCCAAATTGGCAACCTGTGCGAACCAAGAGGTTAAAGGGGCTGTCTCTCCAAGTTGGGAGGTTGATAGTAAAGCAGACGGAAAGTCAAACCGGAGCACCAGGAGAGGGACTATTCGTTGAGTTTTAGAAACCTTTCGTATTCACAGTGTGTCCGTTCTCTAGGTTTCCCGCACATGTTATAGCTGTAGTAATATTCCCTTCAACCTGGAGAGTTTGGACCCATGGAATGGGTACCATGCATTATTGCTTTAAAGGGTCTGCATTTGCTCACCCAATCTCACCAATCGTCTCAGTCCCAAGTGTCCCTCCTTATGCCACATCCAGCTGTCGTTGTAGATAGGGTCATTCCAGCTTTCATCAGAGACCCTGAAGGAATTGTAAAGAATTTCCCAGTTTTTTTGTTTTGTTTTTGAAATTCCTTTTTATAGTGGGTTTGAGCTGATTCTCGCTGCCATGTTTATGCTAGTCTGGACACACTTGATTCCCTTACAGCGACATATCAATACATAGGTTTTAAGTTTCTTACTAGTCAGATATTTTCCTCTGCGGGAAATATGGGGTTTTGAGTCCCTTTCACTGAGGACGGTGTAGGTCTTGTCTATTCCATAGTTGGTTTTTGGAACGGTACCTGTGCTTATATCAAACTCTGGTTTTATGCATCACCCCACCTCTCCTTCCCCCTTAAGCAGGTATAAGAGTGTTTTCTAAATGTGAGACACTGTTCTCTTTCCTAACTCAGTTCAAGTGTAGCCATGTTTACAGGATCTTCATAAGTGATATCTTATGATAAGTTTCTTTTTCTGTGTGACTTATTTCACTTAGAATCATCGTACCTGAATCCACCCATTTTGCTGCTACTGGTCTTATGACATTGATTTCATGGCTGAGGGATATTCCATCGTACGTAAGTACCACAATTTTTTGAACCATGTTTATATTTTCTGGGATACTTAAGGTGTATCCAAGTTGAGGTCCTTGTATGCAGTGCAGCCCTAAATTTTGGGGTGGCTCTGTCTTATTGATTTTCAGTTTTCCCAAGGTATATTCCCTAGACTGGTAGTGCCCTTGGCTCTGTAGCTCTGTTCTTTACTTGTTTTAGGGAACAGAATGCACTCCTCCAGAGAGGCAGTTGGCAATTTACATCCCGCCCATCAGCATAACCAGGCTCCCTGTTCTCCAGGGCCTGTCTTGCCTTTCTTGTTCTTACACATTTTGTGGATGTCCCTTTTGACCGGTGGGAAGTGATACTTCTTTGTAGTGCAGATTTGCATTGCCCGCTTGCTTGCTTGGCCAAAAAGGGCGTATGCGTTTTCTCCTGAATATATTCAGGTGAAAACGCATAAGCCCTTTATGGCCAAGTGCATCATTGTCCAAGTTGTGCCCTTCTTCCTGTGCTTTAAAGGTGATTCCAACGTACCTCTTGAAATCTGTTTCCTGCTATTCTGCCTCGCTTTCAAGTCCGCCTCATTGCCTTCCCTCAACAGATTTTTGGACGATAGTTGTCCTTTATTACTCGGCCAGTTTGTGAATTGCTGTGCCCCTGACCTCCATTTTTCAACTCGTTTTTGGTGAGCTGACCGCAAGTCCAAAATTTTGGTTCAGGACCTATACTGGTTCCCGGTGGGTGGCTGAGAATTTGGTTAATTCTTCTTCCTGCCGGGAAATTACAGTGATATGTGCCCGTCCAAATGCCTAACAGCTACTCTCTCATTGGTTCTCCCTCTTCCCTTTCATCCTCTGCCAAATTGGCAACCTGTGCGAACCAAGAGGTTAAAGGGGCTGTCTCTCCAAGTTGGGAGGTTGATAGTAAAGCAGACGGAAAGTCAAACCGGAGCACCAGGAGAGGGACTATTCGTTGAGTTTTAGAAACCTTTCGTATTCACAGTGTGTCCGTTCTCTAGGTTTCCCGCACATGTTATAGCTGTAGTAATATTCCCTTCAACCTGGAGAGTTCGGACCCATGGAATGGGTGCCATGCATTATTGCTTTAAAGGGTCTGCATTTGCTCACCCAATCTCACCAATCGTCTCAGTCCCAAGTGTCCCTCCTTATGCCACATCCAGCTGTCGTTGTAGATAGGGTCATTCCAGCTTTCATCAGAGACCCTGAAGGAATTGTAAAGAATTTCCCAGTTTTTTTGTTTTGTTTTTGAAATTCCTTTTTATAGTGGGTTTGAGCTGATTCTCGCTGCCATGTTTATGCTAGTCTAGACACACTTGATTCCCTTACAGCGACATATCAATACATAGGTTTTAAGTTTCTTACTAGTCAGATATTTTCCTCTGCGGGAAATATGGGGTTTTGAGTCCCTTTCACTGAGGACGGTGTAGGTCTTGTCTATTCCATAGTTGGTTTTTGGAACGGTACCTGTGCTTATATCAAACTCTGGTTTTATGCATCACCCCACCTCTCCTTCCCCCTTAAGCAGGTATAAGAGTGTTTTCTAAATGTGAGACACTGTTCTCTTTCCTAACTCAGTTCAAGTGTAGCCATGTTTACAGGATCTTCATAAGTGATATCTTATGATAAGTTTCTTTTTCTGTGTGACATATTTCACTTAGAATCATCGTACCTGAATCCACCCATTTTGCTGCTACTGGTCTTATGACATTGATTTCATGGCTGAGGGATATTCCATCGTACGTAAGTACCACAATTTTTTGAACCATGTTTATATTTTCTGGGATACTTAAGGTGTATCCAAGTTGAGGTCCTTGTATGCAGTGCAGCCCTAAATTTTGGGGTGGCTCTGTCTTATTGATTTTCAGTTTTCCCAAGGTATATTCCCTAGACTGGTAGTGCCCTTGGCTCTGTAGCTCTGTTCTTTACTTGTTTTAGGGAACAGAATGCACTCCTCCAGAGAGGCAGTTGGCAATTTACATCCCGCCCATCTGCATAACAAGGCTCCCTGTTCTCCAGGGCCTGTCTTGCCTTTCTTGTTCTTACACATTTTGTGGATGTCCCTTTTGACCGGTGGGAAGTGATACTTCTTTGTAGTGCAGATTTGCATTGCCCGCTTGCTTGCTTGGCCAAAAAGGGCGTATGCGTTTTCTCCTGAATATATTCAGGAGAAAACGCAAACGCCCTTTATGGCCAAGTGCATCATTGTCCAAGTTGTGCCCTTCTTCCTGTGCTTTAAAGGTGATTCCAACGTACCTCTTGAAATCTGTTTCCTGCTATTCTGCCTCGCTTTCAAGTCCGCCTCGTTGCCTTCCCTCAACAGATTTTTGGACGATAGTTGTCCTTTATTACTCGGCCAGTTTGTGAATTGCTGTGCCCCTGAGCTCCATTTTTCAACTCGTTTTTGGTGAGCTGACCGCAAGTCCAAAATTTTGGTTCAGGACCTATACTGGTTCCCGGTGGGTGGCTGAGAATTTGGTTAATTCTTCTTCCTGCCGGGAAATTACAGTGATATGTGCCCGTCCAAATGCCTAACAGCTACTCTCTCATTGGTTCTCCCTCTTCCCTTTCATCCTCTGCCAAATTGGCAACCTGTGCGAACCAAGAGGTTAAAGGGGCTGTCTCTCCAAGTTGGGAGGTTGATAGTAAAGCAGACGGAAAGTCAAACCGGAGCACCAGGAGAGGGACTATTCGTTGAGATTTAGAAACCTTTCGTATTCACAGTGTGTCCGTTCTCTAGGTTTCCCGCACATGTTATAGCTGTAGTAATATTCCCTTCAACCTGGAGAGTTCGGACCCATGGAATGGGTGCCATGCATTATTGCTTTAAAGGGTCTGCATTTGCTCACCCAATCTCACCAATCGTCTCAGTCCCAAGTGTCCCTCCTTATGCCACATCCAGCTGTCGTTGTAGATAGGGTCATTCCAGCTTTCATCAGAGACCCTGAAGGAATTGTAAAGAATTTCCCAGTTTTTTTGTTTTGTTTTTGAAATTCCTTTTTATAGTGGGTTTGAGCTGATTCTCGCTGCCATGTTTATGCCAGTCTAGACACACATGATTCCCTTATGGAGACATATCAATACATAGGTTTTAAGATTCTTACTAGTCAGATATTTTCCTCTGCGGGAAATATGGGGTTTTGAGTCCCTTTCACTGAGGACGGTGTAGGTCTTGTCTATTCCATAGTTGGTTTTTGGAACGGTACCTGTGCTTATATCAAACTCTGGTTTTATGCATCACCCCACCTCTCCTTCCCCCTTAAGCAGGCATAAGAGTGTTTTCTAAATGTGAGACACTCTTCTCTTTCCTAACTCAGTTCAAGTGTAGCCATGTTTACAGGATCTTCATAAGTGATATCTTATGATAAGTTTCTTTTTCTCTGTGACTTATTTCACTTAGAATCATCGTACCTGAATCCACCCATTTTGCTGCTACTGGTCTTATGACATTGATTTCATGGCTGAGGGATATTCCATCGTACGTAAGTACCACAATTTTTTGAACCATGTTTATATTTCCTGGGATATTTAAGGTGTACCCAAGTTGAGGTCTTGTAAGCAGTGCAGAACTAAATTTTGGGGTGGCTCTGTCTTATTGATCTTCAGTTTTCCCAAGGTATATTCCCTAGACTGGAAGTGCCCTTGGCTCTGTAGCTCTGTTGTTTACTTGTTTTAGGGAACACAACGCACTCCTCCAGAGAGGCAGTTGGCAATTTACGTCCCGCCCATCAGCATAACAAGGCTCCCTGTTCTCCAGGGCCTGTCTTGCCTTTCTTGTTCTTACACATTTTGTGGATGTCCCTTTTGACCGGTGGGAAGTGATACTTCTTTGTAGTGCAGATTTGCATTGCCCCCTTGCTTGCTTGGCCAAAAAGGGCGTATGCGTTTTCTCCTGAATATATTCAGGAGAAAAGGCATACGCCCTTTTTTGCCAAGTGCATCATTGTCGAAATTGTGCCCCTCTTCCTGTGCTTTAAAGACGATTCCAACGTACCTCTTGAAATCTGTTTCCTGCTATTCTGCCTCTTTTTCAAGTCCGCCTCGTTGCCTTCCCTCAACAGATTTTTGGACGATAGTTGTCCTTTATTACTTGGCCAGTTTGTGAATTGCAGTGCCCCTGAGCTCCATTTTTCAACTCGTTTTTGGTGAGCTGACCGCAAGTCCAAAATTTTGGTTCAGGACCTATACTGGTTCCCGGTGGGTGCCTGAGAATTTGGTTAATTCTTCTTCCTGCTGGGAAATTACAGTGATATGTGCCCGTCCAAATGCCTAACAGCTACTCTCTCATTGGTTCTCCCTCTTCCCTTTCATCCTCTGCCAAATTGGCAACCTGTGCGAACCAAGAGGTTAAAGGGGCTGTCTCTCCAAGTTGGGAGGTTGATAGTAAAGCAGACGGAAAGTCAAACCGGAGCACCAGGAGAGGGACTATTCGTTGAGTTTTAGAAACCTTTCGTATTCACAGTGTGTCCGTTCTCTAGGTTTCCCGTACATGTTATAGCTGTAGTAATATTCCCTTCAACCTGGAGAGTTCGGACCCATGGAATGGGTGCCATGCATTATTGCTTTAAAGGGTCTGCATTTGCTCACCCAATCTCACCAATCGTCTCAGTCCCAAGTGTCCCTCCTTATGCCACATCCAGCTGTCGTTGTAGATAGGGTCATTCCAGCTTTCATCAGAGACCCTGAAGGAATTGTAAAGAATTTCCCAGTTTTTTTGTTTTGTTTTTGAAATTCCTTTTTATAGTGGGTTTGAGCTGATTCTCGCTGCCATGTTTATGCCAGTCTAGACACACATGATTCCCTTATGGAGACATATCAATACATAGGTTTTAAGATTCTTACTAGTCAGATATTTTCCTCTGCGGGAAATATGGGGTTTTGAGTCCCTTTCACTGAGGAAGGTGTAGGTCTTGTCTATTCCATAGTTGGTTTTTGGAACGGTACCTGTGCTTATATCAAACTCTGGTTTTATGCATCACCCCACCTCTCCTTCCCCCTTAAGCAGGTATAAGAGTGTTTGCTAAATGTGAGACACTGTTCTCTTTCCTAACTCAGTTCAAGTGTAGCCATGTTTACAGGATCTTCATAAGTGATATCTTATGATAAGTTTCTTTTTCTGTGTGACTTATTTCACTTAGAATCATCGTACCTGAATCCACCCATTTTGCTGCTACAGTTCTTATGACATTGATTTCATGGCTGAGGGATATTCCATCGTACGTAACTACCACAATTTTTTGAACCATGTTTATATTTTCTGGGATACTTAAGGTGTATCCAAGTTGAGGTCCTTGTATGCAGTGCAGCCCTAAATTTTGGGGTGGCTCTGTCTTATTGATTTTCAGTTTTCCCAAGGTATATTCCCTAGACTGGTAGTGCCCTTGGCTCAGTAGCTCTGTTCTTTACTTGTTTTAGGGAACAGAATGCACTCCTCCAGAGAGGCAGTTGGCAATTTACATCCCGCCCATCAGCATAACAAGGCTCCCTGTTCTCCAGGGCCTGTCTTGCTTTTCTTGTTCTTACACATTTTGTGGATGTCCCTTTTGACAGGTGGGAAGTGATACTTCTTTGTAGTGCAGATTTGCATTGCCCGCTTGCTTGCTTGGCCAAAAAGGGCGTATGCGTTTTCTCCTGAATATATTCAGGAGAAAACGCATACGCCCTTTTTGGCCAAGTGCATCATTGTCGAAGTTGTGCCCCTCTTCCTGTGCTTTAAAGGCGATTCCAACGTACCTCTTGAAATCTGTTTCCTGCTATACTGCCTCGCTTTCAAGTCCGCCGCGTTGCCTTCCCTCAACAGATTTTTGGACGATAGTTGTCCTTTATTACTCGGCCAGTTTGTGAATTGCTGTGCCCCTAAGCTCCATTTTTCAACTCGTTTTTGGTGAGCTGACCGCAAGTCCAAAATTTTGGTTCAGGACCTATACTGGTTCCCGGTGGGTGGCTGAGAATTTGGTTAATTCTTCTTCCTGCCGGGAAATTACAGTGATATGTGCCCGTCCAAATGCCTAACAACTACTCTCTCATTGGTTCTCCCTCTTCCCTTTCATCCTCTGCCAAATTGGCAACCTGTGCGAACCAAGAGGTTAAAGGGGCTGTCTCTCCAAGTTGGGAGGTTGATAGTAAAGCAGACGGAAAGTCAAACTGGAGCACCAGGAGAGGGACTATTCGTTGAGTTTTAGAAACCTTTCGTATTCACAGTGTGTCCGTTCTCTAGGTTTCCCGCACATGTTATAGCTGTAGTAATATTCCCTTCAACCTGGAGAGTTCGGACCCATGGAATGGGTGCCATGCATTATTGCTTTAAAGGGTCTGCATTTGCTCACCCAATCTCACCAATCGTCTCAGTCCCAAGTGTCCCTCCTTATGCCACATCCAGCTGTCATTGTAGATAGGGTCATTCCAACTTTCATCAGAGACCCTGAAGGAATTGTAAAGAATTTCCCAGTTTTTTTGTTTTGTTTTTGAAATTCCTTTTTATAGTGGGTTTGAGCTGATTCTCGCTGCCATGTTTATGCCAGTCTAGACACACTTGATTCCCTTACGGAGACATATCAATACATAGGTTTTAAGATTCTTACTAGTCAGATATTTTCCTCTGCGGGAAATATGGGGTTTTGAGTCCCTTTCACTGAGGACGGTGTAGGTCTTGTCTATTCCATAGTTGGTTTTTGGAACGGTACCTGTGCTTATATCAAACTCTGGTTTTATGCATCACCCCACCTCTCCTTCCCCCTTAAGCAGGTATAAGAGTGTTTTCTAAATGTGAGACACTGTTCTCTTTCCTAACTCAGTTCAAGTGTAGCCATGTTTACAGGATCTTCATAAGTGATATCTTATGATAAGTTTCTTTTTCTCTGTGACTTATTTCACTTAGAATCATCGTAACTGAATCCACCCATTTTGCTGCTACTGGTCTTATGACATTGATTTCATGGCTGAGGGATATTCCATCGTACGTAAGTACCACAATTTTTTGAAACATGTTTATATTTTCTGGGATACTTAAGGTGTATCCAAGTTGAGGTCCTTGTATGCAGTGCAGCCCTAAATTTTGGGGTGGCTCTGTCTTATTGATTTTCAGTTTTCCCAAGGTATATTCCCTA